>NW_024468941.1:12093-133092 GCF_010015615.1 Cucurbitaria berberidis CBS 394.84 | reverse complement strand
GCGGTGCCATGGATGAAGGAGGCGGCGGTGCCATGGATGAAGGAGGCGAGTTAGCTGTTTTCTCCGTGCGTAGCAGTGCCACGGATGGAGGAGTCGATTTGGGATTCAACTTGTATAACAGTAACGCGATGATGAATACTAAAGAGGATATGAGAATAATCATTGCGAAGACCTTAGGAAGCAGAAAGGTTATCTTGTCGGATATTGCAAGCCTTGGGAAGTCCTTTGACTAAATACTTCTTGCTTCATTCATTACAGGCCGGGGCGGGGGGATGGTCCGACCGTACAGTGTGCTGAGCATGCCTTGATCATGCATGAGACCGCTCTCGACTCTGCAGTACCCACTGAAGATACCAGGGGGATGGGCCTGTGCAGATATTAACTTCAACCTATCGCACGAGAAAAGCTGAATCACTGTACCTATCACATCGGGATGGGCTATTAATCCCTACAGAAATTGCTAACCTTCTACTACGCCATGTCAGTTTGTGTCACCATGCAAGCATTAAGATGAGTTGGAGTAACATACCATTTGGTTGGGTGAGAGTTGTGGTATTCCCAGGGGTTGGAGATTTGAGAAACACCTTGGCGTCTTCAGCACCTTTCAGATGTATCATGATTTGCGAGTACTCCAGGCGGGCGTTATTCGGTCCTTGTGATTGTTTAGAACTGAAAGTACAAGATAACCCGCATACTCGCCTCGCAGGTCGCTGCAGAAGCTTGAGTCCTTCTGTGATGGAGGGCGTTACAGGAAGGCAACCGGTGAAGGACGCAGAGGCGGTAAGGCAACCTGCATGATATCTTATGAACCTCCACCAATTTAGGGAATCGCCGTAAATAGGCATAGCTTGGGCGCATGCATAATGCTTGCTGTGCGTCAATAGCGCACCGGAATTTGCCTTCTTTCGGGCCCAGCGCTCGACCCACACGAGTCGAGGCGCCCCAGAAATACGTTTGCATGAAAGGCATCGTTGTTCATGGCCAACGCCAGGTTCTGAATGTCTTGCATGGCATACTGCAAAGAAGTGGTGGGTATCTATATCCGTTCTATAGCGGTTGATCAAGCGGTCGATCAAGCGGTCGTAGCGTATTTATGTTCAAGTTCCAAGAGAGCCTGTGATCCGCTGATCGTGGCGTCAGTTCTGCTCCCGCATGCATCTATTGAAGAGAAAATAAATCTCCATTAGTGTCGAAGGCTGAAGGATTCGTAAAAGTAATTTCTTGCATGATGCGTGCAAGGTTCCGGGATATTGTTAGAAACACTCGCTGCTAGGACACAGCAAACGCCGACCACGAAGAGGACAGCTGACCCATCTTCTATGGCACTGACATTTGTGAAAGAGGCTGAATTACCAGCCAATTGGCATCGGGCCTCGTTTGAATGCCATGTGTATTGAGTTTTTAAGCCCGTAGGCCTGATCGAACGGGTAGAGACGGGGTTGAACCTCTGAGGCATTGCAGCTAAGTATAACTCGAGCGTACAACACTTTGAAGTCCCTGTCGTTCACGCAGTATCCCGACGCCTGATGTTCAATAACGTGTTCCATCATTATGTCGTCTCGCCCGCACCTTCGACATGTCGTATGTCGCTTAAAGTAACCTTCTGATACTCCATCTAGAGGGCATCAGGAAGTGGTCGCAGTTTCGTGGGGAGAGGATTAAGCATTCCTTTAATGTCTATTCGATCGACGTTCGCCATTGGTAATGAATTATGCATGTAAGGAAGACAGCTGGAATCCAATGATGAGGAACTGGAAAGGGAGCTTCACATGAGCCCTGTCCGCCAGCTCCTGGCGGCAAGAACCCTTATAAACAGCCGTGGAAGGTATGATGACCCTATCGCGCTCAACATGGACAACCTCCAAGTCGAAGCCTTCACACGGGTCAATATTTTGAATACAAAGAGCATCGAGAGGCTTAGGCCTAACGCCCAACAGATTGAAGTATCAGATGACGCCTTGACAAAGCGCGACCAGGCACTGCGCGATGGCCCATTTCCAAAGTGGTGAAAACTGATAGAGAAGAGCAGAAATGCGCCAATGCGGCAAACGTTACTAAGCATGCCAAGTCTCGCGTAACCAATGAAAGAAAGCGCACAGATCATGTCTACAACACGTCACTACAGCAGTCACATTCGCAGACCTTCTGGAGCACTTCGGCTGTGCCGCAATTTTGTCACGCGATGCAGTCTACAGTAAATGCACAGATAGACTTTACACACCACTCTGGACTTGAACAGCTTGTGATACAAGTGCGGGACAACCGATTGAAACAATATGCTCGCGATATACCCATTGAGCTTCCAAAATTGCATGCGTCCTTTGACATTACAGCGCGCAAGGAGATTCGTGAGCTTGTGGAAACTACAAATAAGGTACTGTCCCGTCTTTTACAAAAGAAGAGACCTCGCTCACTTGTCAAGGACAACATGCTAGCTCATTGCTTTGGAGCTGTGCTCGGGCCTGGACTTACTGTCTTTGGTGGCCCATACTCGTACGCCTGTGTCTTCCTCGACCTGATAGACAATCCGATATACACTGTTGGCAATTACCCCCAGGCATTCGTATCAAACAATCTCATTTCCGCACATGGAATGCCACTACAAATCGATGTTCGGACCGGACGGCTAGTGCTTATGGTATATTTGTTTGAGGAAAAGGCCAAGGAGAAGGATGAAGTTCGGCCGGTGGGCCGATGATCTCGTATTGAGGGTATGGGTGGATGGTAGCATACGTCCAGGGTAGAGGAGTAGAGAATGGCATCTGAGTATGATGAAACTGGTAGCTGCCGGAAGGAACCTTCTCATAATCCCGAAATGCGCCTAATTCCGGCGATACATTAGTTTTCTCCGACTGTGAAACGTGAGACGAGCTGCGCCTCCTCTTCGTGGAGGGTTCAAGTTCGCGAGACCCTAACGTCATCTCTGGGAGTTGTGCCGATACCAGTAGCTCCTTCGGTAGAGTGTGGGATGCTTGCGTAAAGTATTTCGAGAGATATTTGTCATTATCAATACAGGGTTGTATGATGGACCTCAGGTATGTACCAATGACAGCCCAATGGCTGCCTGTGCGGAACATGGAATCGAAATTCTCTTGGCTCAGAGACCCTTTAAAGGTAGGAGCCAAAAAAAATACGAAATCCTGTTGGGCGCTCGACAAGGTTGTGAGGTTGAGAACTTTGCCATCCATAGTATTTAGCTTGTTCTTCTGTGATTTTGAGAGCGAATTCCACCCTCTCCTGTATGTACCTATGTCTCGATAGCCCCATAGGGCCACCCATTCCTTCAGGTTGTGCTTGCACTTATGGAACAGCGCTTCCGATTCTGCATCTGGCCTGCCTTCCATGTATTCTACTGCGTTGTCGACGGCAATCTGGAGCTGTATGCTTGCGTTCTCTTTCGATCGGGAGTTATCGTTCGATGGTAACGAGCTTGTGTATCGAGTATATTCGACGAGAACTTGTTGTATACGCTTCTGGAGAGCTATGAGTGCAGCCATGCTGCATTGAACTAAGATGCTCTCTAGCGGCGCTTTCATGAAGAGCTCCAGAGATGAGCATATTGTGTTGCCAGTGCACTGGTCGTCGGCGTGCGGCGAGGATGGTTCGAGTGGCATCGTGAAAGGCTTGCAGTAGGTACTGAGGGGGGAGAATGGTGGGATGTTCGTGTATGAGGCTAGGGGTAGTTTCGGGGGATGGGACGACCGCGTAGCAACATGCGATAAGGAGGTGTCGGGCGCTTGCGCAAATGATGGAATGTGCCGCCCAGGCTGCAAGCTCTTTCAGGGCTGCGGGCTCAAAGAGCCCGCAACCCTCCCCTACCTTATGCATGGCGCTAGACTACAGTGGTAGCTCTTGACGTAGTAACCAATGAGCAATAAGCAGGGTAGTGTCAAACCCACAGGTATTACAGCAGAGTCAATGCCGCTTCTGAGTCCCAGACGACTATAAAGGAGGGGTCATCGGCGGCTTTCTCTCACTCGTTGACTACATCCATTTCCATCACTATGAACCTAGTCGCTATCCTTTCCGTGATTAGCACAGGTGTCGTCTTTTTATTTTGTCTTGCACAACCGCTCGCACACTACTGCGTTCGGCGCAGGCACTATAGCCCACATTTTATGTTATTTTGTCTACCTGTGCTTATCATGTGCGTAGTCACGATCTCAATTGCCGTCTCTGGCCTTTCCCGCTACAGTCCCTCTATGAGCATCTTGATCTTGTGCTTTCTCGCACTATTAGATTGGGTAAGAATACTATGCCCATCCAGGAAACCTAGCTAATATATCTAAGATCAGGGAGGTTTCCTGGACACGGAAGCTAGTCACAGGTTTTTGCTTTCTGTCTTGTTGTCTTGTATCTTTTGGCATTTTGATGGTATACTATACGAAGTACGTTTCTCATATTCCCGCTTAACATGTTCCTAATTGCCCTAGTCGCGCTGCGATATTCTCGCAGTGTTTCCAGCTGGGGTTTATCATTACCCTTCTCCTTTCATATGCACTAATCGCCCGCACATATGGATGGGCGAACTGGCACTACTGGACCTACATTATCTGTCTGGTTATGGCTGCTGTTTTTGTGCTGGTTGGCATCTGGGAGCCAGCATTGAAACACAGCTATATATATATCCCCGCGGTAAGTCATCGGAAGTGGTCACTCATGGAGGAGTCCTAATATAGAACAGGCCTTGTGCATTGTGCACTCTTTCATCGGGTTAGAAGAGTTGGCGCAGACTTTGGATCCTCAGACGTCGGATACTCAGACGTCGGATATCACAGAGGGGGGAATTCCATTGCATTACTTCTCAAGATTCGATGACTGGTGAATTGACCGTTCTTCCCGGATACCGCAAGGATCAGAATTTTATTTGGTGCTAGACGATTTGAAATACTCTGATGCACAATGTAATCGAACTCAAGCGTAATCAATAGTCCAGACGTTGCAGTGAGGCTAGCGTAGTTGGAATAGCAATTATCCATTTCCCTGTATTTCAGGACGTATCAGGTCAACTCCGCGTTCCCACTCTTCCAGAGCAGTCTCGGCTGGCAGCTTATATGGGAGGCTGCATGATGCCAGCGGGCCATAGATGAACTCGTGAGTTCCTTTGGAAATGTCTTCCTCAGATATTGGATTGTGCCGCTCGTGTGACACCGGGATACCTGGCAGATACAAGCGTGACAGAAAGGTATCCAGGGGCTGAAATATACTGGCGCCGCTAAGTTTGTGGCGTCTGATCCTTCAAAGGGCGCCCAATAAGCATTCGTTTCCGTCACGTTGCAAAAAGCAATGCAAAGCTAAGATCTGAATAAGGTTCATTTTGCATATCTGCCCCTCACATTTTCCCAGAACGAGGCTAAATGACAGTGCTCTTCTTCTTCTTCTTCCTTTTGGCGTGTGTGGTGGAGTTCTCAGATGTCGAATCCTTCATCTGCGCCATCTTCCTTTTGAGATTCGACTTCTGTTGCTTGGAGAGGTCGTTCATATTCGGGTCCTCGATGGTGGTGTCAGACCCATTATCGTCGTGACCCGCCGCGCCGGGCTGGATTGCAACAACAGGAGCCTCAAAGTAACGGTGGTCAAGATATAGCGGCACACCGAAAAACTCATTTAGCGCGTGATAAATCTTCCACAACTTCCTTGGCACGCTAATCCATCTTATCATAGCATGTTGCCCAAGCCACCCAACCGAACCCAAGGGGTATACAGTTTGGAAGTCATAAATATTGTCGAATTTCCGGAGGGTAGTCGTAACGTCCAAGGGATATACAGATTGGGGCGCCTTAGTAAAATCGAATTGCTGGAGGGTAGTCACAATCTCCGAGGGTTCGCAACGCAACACCACTCGAGCATACAATACCTTAAATGCCTCTCCACCTACGCAATATCCCCCTCCGAGATGGTGATGCATTGTACCTGTTGGTATATCCTCTCGTCCGCATCTTGCGCAGACGAGGAAACCTTGCCCTGATTGGCCTTGAGTAGCCATGCCAGATATGGGCATCCCTTCGTCCCGAGGATTGTTTACAATGTGATCGGGCCGTGTGGAGCTCGAATTGTTTTGTGGTGTATGGTATTGCTGGATGGCACTGTTGTAGTCTTCCCGAATATTGCGAAATCGATCAGATTCTGAAGCTGGCAGCGATTGCTGAACCGGTAGAACATTGAGAGCAGGCCATTCAGTGGGAACGCATCGAGGAGCCCTTCGGGAATATACATCGACATGCTGGTATGGACCGCCGTATTGGATTCGTGGTAGCCGTTTGACTGCCGGATGCAAAACCGGGAGCGTTCTAGAGGCGTGGATGGAAGCAGAAGGTACTATTGGGGCCATGGAACGAGTGGGGTTGGCGATCGTGTTCGTCTTTGTGCCATTTGTACCACTCATAGTGACTGAAGTGGGAGTGGTCGACTTGTGAAAGGCTGCTGTAGGGAAGTTCGCAATGACGTTCTCAAATGGTGGAGTGATGCGCTCTGTTCGGTCCTCTCGATTAGACTGAAGCTTCTTGGACTGGTCCTCTTTGTGTGAACGATTCTGCGCGTTGAGCAATGAAAAGACCTTCATCATTGCTGAGAAAGCTGATAGACTTGTGACTTGATAAGAGGTTGGACGAAGCAAATAGAGACATATGTAGAGTACACCTCGGCGTCGCAGCCGCAGCCAGAATCCGCGCGTGGTTGATTGGTCTGAAGTGACAGCCATACACTACTACGCAGGCATGCTTGACAGGGGGGTAGCCGACATTGGCTTGACAGGGGGGTAGCCGACATTGGCTTGACAGGGGGGTAGCCGACATTGGCTTGACAGGGGGGTAGCCGACATTGGCTTGAAGGGGGTAGCGAAACATTGGCAATTACCAGCGGCTACACAGCAGGTTCTGGGAAGCAGTGTGAAACAGCAGATCTTGCGATTGACTCTGCTGATCCTTCACCGGCACTTAAAGCACCTTCACAGAACAGCTAGGGCGTAGGCGCTTTGCACATCCTCTGATCCTTCACCCCGAAAGGCACACCTGATACACTTTCTTGCTTCAAGACTCAACGTGTGTATCAAACATTTCTACGATGCCAACGGGATTCATTTCGAAAGTGAATAAAGTCAAGTTCCATGATCTTGAGTATGGTGGGCGAATATCAATTAAGATTTAGAGAAGATTGACTGAATGTACGTGTAGGCTGGAGTCTGACTCCCGAGACGGATCGTATGGACCCCGACTGCGTGCGTCGCCATCCAATCCTTCTGGCTTTTTACATTCTAGCCTTCTTCTTGATCTTCGGACCCATCATATATGTCATGTATGATTGAAGCACGGCCTCAAATGGGGCCTCAAAAGCGGCAGAGGGAGAAGTACGTGGCAATTCCGAACGGCATCACAACTAGAGAGAACACCGAAGGTCAATAGTGTACGCGAGCTAGCTCAGAATGCATGTGTTTTTTATCTACATGCCACTCCTTTTGGGCCAGAAGACGCCGTGTGAAGTAAAGCTTGCCCGCTGGTACAGGCGCTGCGTTGTCGCTGGTCTCTACCATGCCTGGTCAGCTTCGAAGATGTACTCCAGTCGGACGGCTAGGTTATTTGTTATCTAGGTTCGGTCTTCCAATCCTTCAAGGGGTGCCCCGAGCGCGACCTCCGGCGAGTACGCAGCTGGATGCGATAAGAGCCCGATATGAATGCATCCCAAGGTGAACGCATGCTGTGAAACCATGTGCAGCTAGTATGAGGCAGTATGCACATCGCGATTGGTGCTACATGTGCCAGTGACGCAGAAGAAGAAGGTGCGTACCCCGGACAGCAGACGGAATGCAGTGATGAGCGCCCGAGGCGGAGGGATACACTTCAATGTGGAGTACCGAGGCCATACCCATGAGGCACGGCTTGGAAGAAATGGGCTTGAATGAGATTGGCAAAGGCGCTTCGATCCGCTAGTTCACAAATCAGCTGACGCACTCATCGGCAAAGCATATATTAGAAGGGATCGCAGCCAAAGACGGCTCCCCCCCTGCAGTCCCTTAGCTTTGACTCCCCGATCGGCCAGCCACCCAGACTATTTGCGTGTCACGTCCACTCGTAACTTGATTTGACACCGCGGATATCGGCGCAGCTTTGCACAGTCACCGTCACGCGCTGAGCATCAATTCGGCCTGCCACAATCCCGGACACCATTGCCCCGCTTGGCGAACATGTCGCGCCCCGGCGACGAGATAACATCTGATGACGCTCTTACTCTGGCGCTTCAAGTCGTTCTATCGTCAGATCTTTCCGTCGAGCAATGCAGTGCGCTGATTGCTAAACTCGAAAAGAATGGAAAAGCACAGGTGGCCGACATCGTTGCGAAGACAACAGCAGCACATGAAGGGCTTGTCGATTTGTCCAATTGGGCTCCAATGAAGCTGTGGCAACAGATCAAAAACTCATTGACGGCATGGGAGATTGCCTGGTACTCTAATCTACCGCAGGGCAAAGTCGGGAAGTATCGCCGCAGCCTCTCAGCGACTCAAAGACAACTTGCACAACGTAACCTTCCAGCAGTCGACCTTACCGCCCTACCGACTATACAGTCTGATTTCGTTTTTATGCTAGCTTACGCCGGGATAGAGCCTCTTAGTGCCGATGTCCTGGATGCAGTATGGTCGAAGTGCTCAGCCTACGCTGCCACTGGCACTAGGATCAGATCACTTATGGAAGCCTTCATGAGAGGCGATAAGCACCTTGGACGGTGGGTGGACCAACCATCAAAGAAGCGGTCGCAATCAGAGATTGAGGGAGAGATGAACGGAATACAAAGTGAGTAATCTGCCATAATCTCAAGGCTAAAGCTTATGGGAACAAGTTGCCAGCAACAAGAAACGACACCATACGGATCCCACTGTCCCTCCCCCGTTGTCAGACCTGTCGCCTATGTATCCAATACAGAACAACCTTCCTTCATACAGCATCTCAAGCAAAGATTACAACAGTATAGAGGGGGGAACAAACAACTACGACACAATGGTGGGCAACAATGTCACAGACAATGGGATAAACCCAGGTGTGCTTAATGATGCTGGATTGAATAATGGGGGAGCGATAGGAAACCTTTTCCCATATGGAGTTATTGAGAGCATTCCGAACTCTGAGCTTGGTCCGTTTTCGAGTTACTTCTTCCAGCCGAATACTACGGACACAAGCCTCCCGCCTTTAACTTCGACAGCGAGGCCCTGGGGGCCATGAAACAGGATTGAATTGCCAGGGTCTTTTCCTCCCACGACGTATTCAGGACGATCCACCGAGTCGACGACGACGATGGTGTACGAGTACGGCCCAGAGAAGACCGTAGTGCCGGGTCCGAGGACTGCACCAAACACATGAGAGAACGTTGACTTGATCTGTAAGCTTCATTCATAGGGCGAATTTGAATATCCCACCTCCGAGTTGTTCTTCATATATGTAATAATTTCCGTGTGTCTTTCAACGTTGAAAGTGATATACGATGACTGAATTTCGACAGTGCGCGCAAATTGTTGCAACGTATCACCTTTCAACTTCGATACTAGAGTCTCAAGCTCCTTCGACGAGCTCTCTGCCTGCCCTTGTTTCGATGACTGCATTGCGCAAACAGGAAGCGATACGGTGCGGATGTACATAAGGATGATTTGTGACTGCGCAGAAACTGACGTGGCATGAGCAACTCCATGATCCGTGCGGCCTAGAGAGCGCGTGACGAAGCTTGGCATCTTGCTGATTGGCTGTCCCGAAGGCACTGCTGAATATGAATTGGAATGTGTTTATTCCAGTATTTTCGAGGATGAAGCAACTTTATGGTTATACTGTAGAGAAGGTGGCGCTTCAGCCTTGTGCCCTTGTGCCCTTCCCCCGTGCAGGTGGCGGTAGGTTGCCAGGGATCGAGTAGCTTACCGGTCAACAGTGGGCTGTGCTCCCAACAGCTCTTGGGAGCATAGTCACCGCTTTTCAACGCCACATCCCAGGCACAATGCCTGCACAGGTTGGTTAAGCGAACGACTACCCATCAACCCTACTCAGACGTCAATGTGGACTCGCAATTCCTTTGCTTTGAAGATCGCAAGCGTTCTCAAGCTCAGTGCTATCGCCGATGGTGTTCCAACATCAGGATAAGCATCTCAAGAGAATGTAAGCCTTTTTTGATGATTACGTATATATTAGATACAGAGATTGAATACAGGAACCTTTCCGCTCCGCTTCCCACCATGCACATGGTCCGACTACCTCACACTAGCAACGCGGTCCATGTACCTTCCGCGATACTTTACTGCCCGATGTCCACTGCTGCGGCAAGCCGTGTCTGTTCGCAGTCCGAAATGTCGGTCGTATACATGCCTATGCAGCCGGTATCTTCCCTTCGCGGCGAGGCGCGCGTTAAGCCTGGCCGAGTTTCCAGTGTGAGAGAAGCGAGGTAAGGAATTAGGTAGATGAGGTTCCGGTGTAAAGTGGTCTCGCTGAAAGTAATTGTTCAGTTCTTGAACCAAATCGGAAAATTGCGGCAGTTGGCTTATTTGTCGCACCCATCCGAGCGTGTTGGGGCACTTCGGCCCTTCGCCAATGTTGATGCCCAACTCAGACGCCAGGGAGGATATCTG
The DNA here is from genome assembly GCF_010015615.1 of Cucurbitaria berberidis CBS 394.84. NCBI lineage: Eukaryota > Fungi > Ascomycota > Dothideomycetes > Pleosporales > Cucurbitariaceae > Cucurbitaria > Cucurbitaria berberidis. The sequence goes on along the minus strand of NW_024468941.1, from coordinate 122,498 downwards.
AATCGTAGAGTATGTTGTTACGTTGTCGGTCTCTCTATCAAAAAGTTGTAGTGAACTGCTGATATTCTGAGGTGTAAGTCCTAAGACAACTCGGGCATATGAAACCTTAATAAGGGTTGTGATGAGTGCCTCCATTGACCGAACGGTTTCATCGAAGGGACGATGCATTCGCCGATCGAGGCACTTTTCATAGATGTTTCGCAACGTGGTCTGGGGCATTGTGAAGGCTTCGGCTTGTGGAGTAGGTCCGCTGGCAGGCCACAATTCGAATGGTTGGTAGAAAGGCATGTTGCGTGTACCGTAGCGCACGTGAAGGGCACAACATGATAAAGTAGAAAAAGAGGAGCACACTGTCAGGGGTTTGCCACCGTAACTAGCAATTCGTCTGTTGCTATCTGCCAACCCTAGCTGTACTGGGGGGGAGCCGCCAACTAGGGAGAAGCCGCCAACTGGGGGGGAGCCGCCAACTAGGGAGAAGCCGCCAACTGGGGGGGAGCCGCCAACTGGGGGGGAGCCGCCAACTGGGGGGGAGCCGCCAACTGGGGGGGAGCCGCCAACTTCAAGTCTCCCGCTTAGTCTTTCCGTCTTTATGCTCATGTTCGAGTACACTAGGATGGTATGTAGTGACATGTCCGCAAAAAGAAACAAGAGGATGACGGATGGACACGCCATTCCGTCCGTCTCACACGCAGTGCTCAAGTTCTAGGCCGCTGATCGCTGTTCCAGAATGACGGTGCCGCTTCATTTATGCATGACACCACTCGCGAAAGGGGTAGAATGTATCTTCAAACGGTTCTACATAAGGAAACAGGACTCGACCATTAGGTTTCCTCAGCCAAATGTCTCCTCACTTATCTCCACAACCAGCATCGCCTTCTCCAGCTATGACATCCACACTCGTACCGCTACTGTCTCATGACTTACCACCCGGAGAAGAGTCTTTCTCACTGACCTCCTCCTCGGCCTACTCAGCCCCGTCTCCACCAGATCTGCCACCGCCGCCACCCCCGCCATCTTCGCCATCTTCGCCATCTTCGCCACCCCCGCCACCCCCGCCATCTTCGCCATCTTCGCCATCTTCACCATCTTCACCATCTTCGCCATCTTCACCATCTTCGCCGCCGCCTACCTGCCAGTTAAATGACGATCTGGAAGCCTTATGGCACAAGCCTCTAGATCTAGACGAGAATGGTAACGTTAAGTTTGCCGTTCTGCAACGTTTATCGTCGATAAAGGCAGGTCCATGCCGTGGGTTTACGATGGTGAAATGTATCCCCTTGGTTGACGGAACTGTCAAGACATGCCGGCTTAGTAGTTTCTCACTCACTACCGATCACGAAACTGTGAAGTGTCATAGGGAGGGGCGGGATGCACTTGACGATGCATGGACGGATGTTGACAAGACTAAATACGTCTTGATGGGGGAAGAGGATGAAGAGGTAAGGTCTTCCCGTATGCGTACCCTACTTAATTAACGCGTTCAGTGTGGCGGAGTAGAACTCTACTATCGGCGGGCTGATGGGTCTTACACGGAAATATTTGTTGAACTAAATCCAGATGGTTCTTGGGGTGAACTCAAAAGACGCTATGTATAATAGTCAATAAATTGTCCCAAATGCGAAACTTTATTTGGCGTAAAGCACTTGGAGGTGAATATCGCTTTTACATCCATAACCGTGCCCGCCAGAGTACGGTTAGTAGATTCGCTTCACATGACTAGATTGTTCACCTGTGTTTTCCGAACTGGTGGCGCTGACTGCCAGACATTTGCACCCTGCCACACATCATTCCTTCGAGAGGACGGTGCATGCCAAGTCAGGCCGACGCTAGAGGCCGACGCTAGAAGCCGACGCTAGAGGCCGACGCTAGAAGCCGACGCTAGAGGCCGACGCTAGCAATCTCGCTTCCGTATGCAGGAAGCTGCAGGAGGAAATGCCAGTGACAAGTATCGCGTTCTCCAGGACCTCCGCGAGATGAAGGAACCGCATGTTCTTGTATGTATTATCACCAACGCAGATATGACTGATAGGCCCATTACAGTGCCTCCAGAAATCGTTATACTATTCACGCAAATACTACCTGAAAGATCTGACCGATTCCAGGTTTCAGCGAAGCTACGTATGACATGCAGAAGCTACAACAACATACTACACGAGCCATTTCGCAAAGAATTCCTCTGTCATTATAGTCTCCGTTTCACATTACCCGGACTTCAGCATGCTCAACAGGGCGTTGGGTACCACCTATTCGAAGAAGTGAAATCGATCTCGTTCGATGGCACTTCTTTACTCCCGCAGCCCCGGGAGACTTTTCGAGACTGCAAAGCACTTGCACTACTCGCGGACTGGACCTGGACAACCATGTTGAAGAGCATCTCCCTATACTTAGTAAGCCTGGTAGAGATAAATCTTCTTCCTCCATCGCAGCCGGTGGATCAGACGCAAGCCGTTTACGATCGCTGGATTATGTCGGTGCGACAGGTTTTGTCCAGCCTTACGCCCAATCTGGAGAACCTTCAGATCTTACGACTGGCAAGGCCGCAGTTAGGGACCGCTCTCGACACCTGTACCTTATTTCCGCTGAACATGTCGGACATTATTTTCACTGCAGACTACTCGAGCCTTACTACGTTACATTTGGGCCTTACCTCAGACATCAGTCTTGCGAGTCTACACGGTAAATTTGGCTTCTGTTAGAGAATGGTCTAAGGGCTTACACGATGTTTAGGCAATCAGTATGGGCACCTTATCGCGCAAGGATGCAACAACATAACGACACTGAGGAGACTCGACATCCACATCCTCGTTAGTAGCAGGACAAGGGCTTGTGTGGAGGAGCACCGTCAATTCAGCGACGAATTCTGCAAGACACTGAACATTGCTAGCCTTACTCATCTCAGTCTGGCTGGCATGATCACAACTCACACTTACTTACACACACTGTTCAGACAAGTTACATCCGAACTAGTGAGCTTGGAGCTTTTCAGAATGCTGCTTCCGGATATGGCGGACTGGAACAAGACAGTCTCGACATTCGAGAGAGCAATATCTCTCAAAGTCCTGAAGCTGCATATCATCGCCCTCCCTTATGGCTTTCTCGTGAGCTTTGGTCCATTGCGTAGCTGCTCTTACTCCTGGTCCCGGGGCGATGCAAAGTTTGGGATTGCCGGATGCATTGCAGAGATGACCGACGCCAAATTAGATATATGGCGGAATCACATGTTCTGCACTCATGCGAAAAATCTTCATTAATTCTATTAGGATGACGAGCTCAGAACGATATACCATGAACCTTGTCAAGATGACTCAAAAGCCTCCTCTTGTCAAATCCCATATGTGCACATGAATAGTGAGGACAATGAAGCTCAGAATCGCTGTTATCTGCCATCTGCTGGCGAACATGTTCCTCTATGTGCTCGACATATTTGCTATGGTTTTCTATCTGCAAATACATGCCCTGTTTCGTGCAATACGGACATCGTCGAGGTGCCGCTAGAATCCCTTCTGCAATCACAGGTCCGTAAACGATGCTGGGATTGTGCGCATGTAGCTCGTTATGCTTGATCCATTCAAGGTCCGTCGAAACCCAAACCTTGCACTCTACACACAATCGAATCTGTGTAGGTATGGTTGCTTGAGTATACATATTATGATCTTCGCGGAGATGAAGGTGAAGGGCGGCAGGAGCTTTTGCGTAGAAGTCACAAGAGCTCCACTGACAGTGAAGTGAATTAGAACTGACATGGTCGCTCATGTGAGACGCAGCTGAGTCCGCACTGGAGAATTGGAAAGTACACGATGCCCATTCACAGCACCATGTAATGTCTTGTAGCCGCCTTGAAGCCTCGAGACTTTTAGCCTTTTGGGCACATCTAAGTAAATGCATCTTCAGAGGTATACTGCAGGAAATTAGTCTTCGTTAGAATGGTGAATAATTAAGGACCTACCGAGGTAATCGAATACCGCACCATCTACAAGCCCCTTGTGCATCAGGCTCAGCATCCAAGTAGTACGGTTCATACGCAACGGATTCAGCGGCTTTGATAAATGGCCGTAATATATCAGGGATTGTGTTGCAGGAAATTTCGTAAAGACAGGAGATTATCATCAACCGTGTTACATCGTATCTGAGCTGAATTTGTACAATTGAGGGCAGCGGAAACGGATCCTTGAGGATTGATGAACCTGTAGCAAAAGTCTTCGTATCCCGACATAAGTTGCGGAGGTCTAGTTGAGGTCCTAGCAATCTAGACACTGTTTGACCCTGTCCGCGCCCAATCAAGAGCGGCGCAAAGTCAATATTTATTAGTCGCTTGTCTCGCTGGGTAGCCGTTCTAACATCCCGAAGTAAGGTCGCAAAAGTTTCCTCATGTCCTGCTCTTTGAATCTGTGCATGCATAATTCTATGCAACACAGTTGGCTTCATCTCACACGATGATATGAGCCTAGATTTGTTTCCAGTCCGTCGGAGTACAGGCAAATGAACGAGATTTGGGCTATATGGGAGAGGCGTCCAATTGGGCCATTGTTGAACTTCACTAGCTTGATGAATTGCATCAATCAGCCCATCAGCAATTGCCATTGAAAGGAACAGAGTAACGGGACACATATGGCGCTTAGTAGGATCATCCACAAGAACCATCTCTCTGCTCCACTCTTGATTAGCAGTGTTACTTTCTCTACCCAAAGCTCAACTCACCTGCATCGCCGTTGAGATGTTTTCGTGTTCTCTCGGTTCTCGAAGCATATCACAAGCAATGCTCGCATTTCATTCTCGTATCGTGTCAAGAGGATTCTGGTGTCTTTGTAGTAAAACCCCTCCCTTAAAGCACCCTTGGGCTGCAACCCCAAATGAAATGCCAAGAGAATAGTAAACGCGACTTGAATGCGGTATCGAGGATGGTCAAACGCATGTGTATCATGAGCCCAGATGAAGGAAAAAAGGTCATGCAGGTCGGTCTCGAGTAGCTGCGGTTTCAGGGGCTGAAATTCTTGAGCATGGGAAGATTGAAATGAGGCAAAGTCGAAAACACGATAGTCGCAAGAGGTATCCATGTTGTTGTTGATGTTTAATCAAAGCTGCCTGCTTATAGGTATTTAATGTATAAAGGTGTGAACCAAACATCGCGATACAGGATCTGGGTTCAGGAAACAGAAACCTCGCTAACAGCAAAACGACGACAGTTACAAGTCTGGCTGCGCCACAACACTCGCCATCACCCACGATGAACCGCTTTCCTGCCCACTGCTATTCGTCTTGGTGCCATAAAGGGAACACGTATTGTACCAATACTATGAACGCGGATCCAATCAACATATTGCTCAGTATGACACAGCTTATGACATAGCTGAACGATCGAAGAAGTTCGAAGCGGCGAATATCGTTTCCGTCGTCAGTAGGGCAAGCTCCCTCGTGAACTGGCGCTATAGGAGTGTTAGTATCGAGAGCTCCATTGAATCACGCTGCATACCGTGCGACACTTGGTATGGGCTGGCGTCAGCGCCGGCGTAAGTGGATGCAGTTGCTGGGGAACCGGAGGATTCCATTATAGAGAGTAGTGGAACTTAGGTAAATGTTAACGTATCAGCCCTGGGGAAGACTGCACCTTTAATACAGCGGTCCTTCGCTTATGTCAACGGCACGGGGTGTACTTGGCCGAGTCCCCGTTGCCTGGTGGCTTACATTGCCCAAGCTTTTGGGACGCTGCCGAAAGACATCTCGCAGATTGGATGGTAGCAGACGTACATCAAAAGCAGCATTTAATTCGATATGTGAGGGAGAAGCTTCTTCGGCACTAAACTCCCTCTTACACTTAGTACATCAAAATCATCGTGTCGGCAGATCATTTTCCTCCGCCAATTCAGCCTTAAAATCCCCCTCGTCTGCTGATCTGCCAAGTGATATCGTGGATGGCGCATCCCCTAGGAAGAACCATGGCAGAAGTTGCCGATCCTTCTCTTCCAATGCCAAACCAGTGTCAGGATGTACCTTTTCTCGTCGGCATTCACACATATATGCAGATAATTTCTTCCATCTCGCCTCCATGAGTTCGAAATAACGATCTGCACACTTCTTACCTACGAGCTGACTATATTCAGTCCTACTGGGCCACTGTACTCTCCCATCGGGATATTCTACTTTTGTATACATCTCACGGCGTCCCTTGGGTCCATTTAACTGAACAATTGCGGCCGGCCCGGTTTTGACCTTCGCATAGCTGGGGTTTTCCTTAATCCGCTTCTTCTCCGCGCGTAGGTCGAAAATCGTGTCTTTGCCTTCTAGCTGCGAAAGAGCCTCAGCACCTCCAGGACAAAGCTCGGAACCCCTCACCATGTTGTGCCATGGGTATTTCGAAGTACCGGAGTTCACAATGTGTCGATCAAACCTTACGTTACCCGTTCGACATGGCCGTGTCGCCACTAGGGAGCCAAACTCTGTCATACCGTCCTCATAGTTGAACATCTCAAGCGTATCATCTCCATCAAGAGCTGCGAGTAGTGATTCAAGAGTCGCAGAAGCGTTCGCTCTATTCCCTGGAGTTGGAGATGGAGGGTTCACACTATTCGTCGGAGATGACGAGTTTGCGCTATTTCCTGTAGTTACAGCAGGAGGATTTGCTCCATTCCGCGTATTCGAGATCACTTGGGAGTGTGGAGACGGTTTCGGGTTCGGTTCTATGGCTTTCGGCTGCTTTGAAACGTATGGACCCAACAACTGTTCGACCTCAGACTGGCTATCAACTTCGAGGCTTTTAGCCAGATTATTAGCTAGAGGCTGCCTCTTCAGGTACTTGTCGAAATCTCCAGCGGTGATTCTTAATTCTTTTTGTTTGTTATTCTCCCAGCCATCCGTCAGCTGATGTAGAAGGGAGAGGGGAAGGCAATTCGTTCCCGCGGGGACACCGTTGCTGGTGTTACTTTGTTGAATCTGATTATCCTGTTTAGTAAGAGCGTCCATAAGGGCTTTTATTTCTTGTTCGTTGTCTGTCGTAAGCATGTCTGATTCTGTCGTGATCATGTATACTTCATACATGTTACGAGCTGCCACCGCCCAAATCTCTTCCTGATCTTTCGTGGGCTTGGTGATTTCAGCGACAGCGTCTTTATATGTTGCCTGAGACTCTTTAGACTGATTCGTAATCGTGTCGAATGTGGTTTTGGCATAATCTGACATTATGGCTTGAACCGGGATATTGTACTCCTTGAGCTTCTCAGGAAAAACTGCAAACCCATTGAGAAGCTTCTTCTTCTTATCTTTAAGAGTCGTTTCGTAATGCGCGATCAGCTCAGCATCTTCAGAGTCAGGAGGGTCTTTCTCCATTTCTTCAATTTCCCCTAGCATTGTAGACATCGCCGCTATTTGGCCATGAAGAGCACTGTCTGGAAACCTGTACTTCTGCAAGAGCGATTGTACGATCTGTTGGAGAATAATACTATTAGCGTCTTTGCTAATTTGTGCTTCCGATGCTCGGCTTTTTTTATTCCTTTTGTTCTCACGCTTTGTAATCTCTGTTATCTTCTCAGTCATGCGCTTTTTGATGGCTTCAGACGGCTCCTTGAGCTCAATTTCGGCATACTTCCTACACTCATCACGGATCTTATCCTGAATCTTGTTAATTGTCGCTTGTTGGTCTTTGTTCAGGTCTTTCCCATGCATGCCCCACCAGAATTTGACAAGGTGGTATAGACTACGCCAATGTTTTTCGATTTCCTTAGGGCGATCCTCTTTTGGCGCATTGCGAGCTTCCACGTTGTTCACTCGTCCTTGGTATGCATCCACCCCCTCGTGCTCGGAATCACTACTGGCGCCTTCATCAGCATCTTCTTTATATTCTTCACCAACGCCATTTTCCGGCTTCCATTCTGGGTGCACTTCCGGTTCTACTGGGTCGGAGGCTGGTTTGTATTTGTCGCGCCAACCTCGCAAGGGCTGCTTCCCCTTCGCTTTCTTACTTTGGCCTTCCTGCTGCGAAGATCCTGCGGGTGACTCGTGAGCTGCTGTTTCAAGCTCATTTGCCGCAGATGGAGAAGGAACCGGAAGCGTTGGGTAAGTGAAACCTTCAGAAGGAGATTCGGCATTCGGTTTGCTTTTTGGCTTCAACGCCAAAAATCGATTCTCGATTGAGGTTGTCATGTCGGCGTAAAGGAGGAAGAAAGTCTTCGGATAGTGTGATATAAGATTCTGATTGAGGCCTGCTCAATTGATGACGGGAGGAAGTCGTTGAGGGTATGAGAGATATCTGCCGTAGGGCGGGAGAATTTTTATATGAGGTCGTCCTAAAACAGTTTCCTGAGTTCGTACTATAGAAACATAATACGGAGCTGATACCTGAAACTGATCTCCGTTTATCAATGCTGCGGACATGTTTCCGTATCCATTACCCGCAAACAGAGCACCTGAACGAAGCGGCGTGCTATTTAACGTTTTGCTTAGACCAGGATACTGATCGCAATGAACGATGGCTCCTCTCCGAACAGTCCACTGCCTCCTTCTGAGCACCCTTCTGCTGGCCTCTACAGGGAATTCAGAAGCCACTTCTCCACCCACGGCACACGCAAAGCAGGCAGGACCAAGCGGCGCTGACCTTCTGAACCGCAGGATCATATCACATCTACCGTGGAAGAACATAACACACATTGCTACGGAGACTCCCACTACTGACGCGTTTGTACCACATCTGCGAGGGACCTGGAACGCTACACACACGGCGCATGCATCAGTCGTTGACACTCCGGGATCAATCTCATCCTGGGCTGGGAATGTCACTCAAACAGTGGAAGCTACTGGGACGATACCCCAATCCCTCCGACCAAAAGCTACAGTTACCGTCGGCGATGCAGGCAAGCTGGTCTTTTCACCATTGTCGCTGAACGCTACCGTTGGCTCAATGATTGCATTCGACTTTTTAGGATTGAATCATAGTCTAACTCAAAGCAATTTCTGGGATCCCTGTCAAAGCAACAAGATGTTCGATTCTGGGTTCGAACAGTTCAACCCTACAAATATGAGTGGAAGATTCGTATTAGAATACCAGGTGACCGATCCTTCTCCAAGATGGTTCTTCTGCGCTCAAAGGGTGAAGCGCTCCCATTGTCAAGCGGGTATGGTCTTCAGCCTGAACCCCAATGGCACGCACTCTCAATTTCTCCAGAACGCCTTGGCAGTTGTAGACGCTCCACCGACGGAGACAGAGACATCTTGCCAACTGCCGGCAGTTGGTATGGCCCCGAACAGGAGCACCTCTATTCCTTCAACCGGAACCTTACCTGCTAGGGTAGGCGTGAGTTCGGCCGCGATAATTCCTCCTATACTGAGTTCCGGTGGAGCGAGGAAGACATCTGGACTAGGATTCTTGTTAGCTTTAGCCCTTCTGTAGATAGATACGTAGTAATGAAATTGTCCCTCGACACGCTTAGTAACCATCGGACGCGATCATGACCATACGTTGAGGGTGCGACAGCGCACGGGAAGGTAACGTTCTCCGCGGGCGCGGGCCCAGTAGCATGCTATGGCCAATGTCCGTTTCACGAGTTACGGATCGCGTTGACGGGAACGCGAAGAGGTAAACAGACTACAGGCATGTGCCACCGGAGGTGACGTGATCGCAGGCCTTGGCACCACGCGACAAACTCAGCCACACACATACACACACGCCGCCGACACTCTTGTGTACATCGATAGCTCGACGATATGCACTTAAATACAAAAGTATATTATTCTCTACACTACACACAAGATGAATTGCCCGGTGGGCTGATGGCGCCTGTTACATTTGCCCAACATTGCACGTTGATGCGAACTTCTTCGCTTTCCGCCACAAATCGTTCCCAGTCTCCATCTCCACCTGAGATGACCATGAGGTTCACAGCAGTACCGTCAGTACCAGAGCACTGCCTGATCTCATTAGTATGTGCCTGTGCCTAACCAAGAGTTCGAGTCGCACGCACCATTCAAGAGCAGCCGCACCGTTTGGCACGCTTTCTGGGATTCGGAGCTTCGCTACTTGATCGCCTGCACAGTTCCTTGGGCTCGCGAAAGCAGAGACTGGCAAGAAGGTGTCATTCTGAAAGCTTAATGTCGCCTGACAAGTTGAGTTTCGGAAGTTCGTAAGCCTACTTCATGGTAAGAACGCTCTTCGATTGGCAAGGGTAGTGTTACTGGTAATGAAGCTCCTTCCCAGCCTGTACTTGAACCACTGGACTGGTAAGGATTGGCAATGGCTGATCGAATGGAATGATTTGGGTCATTCCAAGGCTTGCAAAGAGAGATAGGTATTTGAAGATGCTAGGCATTGTTAGAAAGAAGAAATGGATGTTTATGATTGTGATGGGACTCTGCTGTCGTAAAATGTGCATTGCTCCTGGCACCATCTTAAATCATTTCAAGCCCCATGAATATCCTACGAGTAACAGCATTCCGTCGCTTCTCACCGTATTCAGAGACATTGATTGGGACGCAAATATAATCCTGATCCCGGTCCCGGCTCCGGCTCCTGTTTCTGTTGGGACGAAACCTGGTATCTGCGAAGAACTGAGATAAAGGAGTCTTTTGTGGAGACAAAGTAGCATTGCTTCTCATCATGTACCCAAGTTATCCTAGTTATGTCCGGCACACCGATCTCTCTATCCGATTTGCTGTCCCCAACACTGATGTTGTGAAGAACATACTTCAGCACTGCGAAGACGACGATAATCTCCGCCGCAAAGCAGCGGGTAATATTCTTTACCCAAGGATCCAACGATTGGCTCGAATAATGTCACGACATCGAATTCAACTCGATACAATAAGTACAAACGAGTTGGGCATCACCTTGTTCCTACCCCCACCACCATGCCCACCTCCCAAGACGACGTTTAGAAACCTTTTCCCCAGATTCAGGCGACAGAAAATACCCGATTCCAAACTAGAAACTATTAACGAAGAGTCGGAAGCAGAAAACGAGGAACTATATAGGAAAGCAAGGGTTCAGTTTTCTAGCACCGAATGGATTACGCTCTATGAGTATCTTCCTGTTGACAAGCGGCATGCGGTCTATGTAGCTCCAGGCGAAGGTAATGAGTCCATAAGGCTCCACGTATAACGCGTGTAATTGAAAATCCTTCTTGATATCAAAATATTCCCACCACATCTATCGATCATGGCATCGTCTACGAATCGCGAAAGTCGATTCCGAGCGGCGCTTAGAACTCAATAGGCAAAAGACGTTCGTATAAACACCTTTAATAGAACCGTATTATTATACAAACCTTGTATTAGTATGGATTAACTAGTACTGCGTCTAGAAGACTCTACCTACGAACACGCCAGCGACCTTTATGCTTTGTCCTCCACATACACCTAAATTCTACTAACGTCTATCACAGCCCCTATAGCGAGACAACGCCATTGTCTGGCCTTCCACAATAACTCTATAGTATCTAATTGCTCTATATCGACCTCTTAACGCGCATCACCCGTAGCAGGCGCGTATAGTTAAGGTACCTACACGTTGTCTTAGGACAGGGTTTGTCTCGCTACACAGGGACGGACGTTCCCTCTAGCATCAACAAAAACTAAACTACAGTCAGGATTAGTTATAGTGTATAGGTATTACTATTTGCTAGTTAGGAAGTGCAACAGCAGTGCCCCTGCCAATTCGCAACGGGACGGCAGCGTGTGGTCCTTCTCACTATGCTAGTATCGCGCCGCGGACGCCAAGATGGGAATGATTAAGAGCGGGATAATTCGTTTCATCTATTCACATCTATATACAGCGATCTCACTACTACACCGGGTCTGAAAACGAACACGTTTTGTACCACGTTTACTCTGGCGAGGTCGTGAGATGCTGCATCGCTTCTTTGGAAGTGCTGGTAGTGGCTTCTCGTTTGATACATGGTTGATTGTGCCGAATGGACTTATTAGCATTTGATCCTCAATGAGCTTCGCCAGAGTCGTCGGAAAGCCGCTGAGTAACTTTGGTGTGCTTGTAATGCCTCGGATAGAGAAGGCAATGAGTTCATCTACCGATTCGGCGCGGAATGTGATGCGCCTCTTGAACGGTGGGAGGCCTTTAGGTACAGATTGCACACAACGAACAGGAGTCCCTTGTATCAGAAACCACGACGTCGTATCTAGAAGTTGACTGTAGAGGTGTCGTAAGCCCTCTTTTGGGATGTCAAGACGGCAGAAAATGTAGCCAGTACACATGTAGTCGCCATTCTCAAGTTGGGGAAGCTCATCAAGCTCGAAGTAAAACATCGAAGCAATCATCGCGTCTAAGACTGCCGTTACTGCAATCTTGTCTTCCTGGACTACTTCCAATACGCTCGCCTTCAGACTCGGAATCTGAAGCACATCATCCAGTCTGGGCTCTGTTCCCGTGAAGCGTACATTGAGACGATGATATCTGGGGCGTAAACTTAGTGCAATCGAATTGTAGAAGCGTTTCCAGGCGTCTTCGCCGTCTAAGCTGCGCTCGAAGCTTCTGAATAGTCGCCTGTAGAATCGGAGACTGGTAGGCGGTCCAAAACTTGCGGACGCCGAAGATGTGCCAGTTCCAAGTGAGAGAAAGAAATCGGGATCTACTTTGCTAGGCCATATAAACCTTGCTTCCCATTGTGCTATGTTCGCAGGATTGTTATGCTGAAGCCCTCCATCCTGGAAGATTCCCAATGTGCGAATCGCTTGGGGCTTGAAGAACCTACTCCGCGATTAATGCGAAGAATCTAGAGATCCTATAATGCTTACCAAGGTGCAGCTGATGTACAACAGGCCCTATTTCATTAGCTGAAGTACATGGTCTAGAAGACATAACTTACGCATCACTAACAGTGATGTCATTATGTGCTTTCTCAGCACGGACAACGTCATACCCTACAATAATAAGACTGGAAATCTGAGGGTGTCATCTTGCTCACCGAGATCATCAGGACGCATTCCCCCATTGTAGTTTGTGAAGAGCCATGGCAAACAGTCATGAACAGCCGTCGTTGTGACTGCAACCTTGGTGTCGTTGCGTAATGGGTTAAACATTTGTATCGGGGAGTCGAGGGTTATCCTAAATGCTTCTTGCACTGCAGTAAGACTGTACTGTCCATCCTCAAGGTAGGCTACTAGTAGCTGAAGTGTTCTAGCAAGCATTACTTTACGTTTGTTGCCGAAAGTTTTGCCAGCGACTTGCTCAAATCGTTGAATAGATTCCGTGGCACCCCATTGCAGCAAGAACATGCCAATAACAACTAGCCCACCTGTTCTTGTTAGCCTAGGAAAAATACCGTGGACTAGATCTCACCAGCTGAAGTGCCACACACGAAATCGAAATGGTCTTTGACTGAACAGCCAAGCGGGGCAAGCGAGTTGTCAAGATGCTCGAGAAACATAAGAGGGACCACTCCCCGTACACCTCCGCCATCTAGACTGAGAACGCGTATACCTGCCGTAGGGGGGACGAAGCGGAAGGTTGAGTTTTGGTAACTCACTCCACACAAAACACATTCTGATATATCGTAGGTATTCTTCTCAGAGTGCGATCGACGACCAAATATCTTAATACAAGGATCGCATAGCGCATGACCACATGCAAGAACCTTCTCTGGCATCCGCAACAAGCAACAGAAACATGAGCGGTGGCTTTTAAGGTTAGCTAGGTGAGGGTGATGCGTGCTAAGTATTTGGCGGTGTACTTCGCTCGCAGACGATTTGCCGCTGTTGTAGAGTGTGAATACATCATGAAATTCGTGAAGGGTAGCAGACAGGAATTTTAATTGAATGTCTTCATGAGCAGTATGCGAAGAAATGGCAGCTTTGCATGAAGCAGCGTAAAGCTCCTCGAAAAGATATTCGGGTGCGAAGTCTGCAGATATTAAAGCGATAGATCTTAGGCTATGACGGCGAACTTACTATGGGCATTTGGTGGATAGCTAGCAAGCAGCAAAGCTGAAGCTATAATCGGTGCAGCAAAATGCCAAAGCCAAGCTTGACTAGGAAGCTGACTTAGGAAGTCTACGAGACAGGCCTCGAGAAGCTCGGTTGAAAACCCGTGGGGTCGCGACGCACTAGAGAAATGAAAAGAGGCATCGCTACTTAGGCTGCCTATAGCCTGTTTTGTGAGTGTTTGAAAATGTTTGAAACTGAATTGAGTGAAAGTGTTAGCACGTTCCTGCATTGATGCCTCAGACATGGCCAACACGCGTCTTTTCAGTGCTCGCGCACGCACTCCCGTTGATTTAGAGGCATGTAGACCAAGAACTTCGATCTCCCCAAACTGTCGCTTAATGTCGCGCTGTATGTTAAGTGGATCTTGGTAGCTCCTCATATTCTGCATAGCCTGGAAAAGTAGGATAGCAGCCTTGTTCGCAGCGATTCTTTCGTCAAACGTGTCGGATGTAGTTTCCACAACTAACAGTATGCGGGGCACCGTTGGCAGACCGGAAGCCGTTAGCGTAGTCGCCTGGCTAGCTAACCATTTGGCAACAGCTTTGGGGCCACCTAGGTCGCTCACAAAGCAGCAAATAACACTAGAGAAAGGTGAGAAGATGCGTCCACATAATGTCGTGTTGATGTTTATAGCTTTCGAGATTAGCCATGATGTTGCCGGCCTCGAAGATTGGGCGAGTGCAGGGTTAGGCGGATGGAGATGTGGATTCTGGATACCACAATCAATGATAAGAAGCGGGGCACAACCACTTCGCAATCGGGCAGAGGACCAGAGGTACACCTCTTTATGTACGGGTACCGAGACGTCGCCGCCGAGGAGGCTGTCCAGAAGAATAGCCTTCGACCTTTTTCCAACAAATGTCACAAAAGATGGCCTGCAGTTATTCTCCAAAGAGCTACCTGTGTCGCAAGCGGCAATTTCGTGGTACGTCAGCTTATTCTCGCCTGGGGAAGTCTCGAATGATATCCACGGAAAAGGATTCATGGTGAAGTGAAGAACAGAGAACAGCCCATGCGCAGCAATTTATGTCCTTCGAAGACGCTGTTATCTGGCATGCTGTCTACTGGGGCATCCAGATCACGATTCGCGTTCCCGGGTACAGCCAACAGTTTCACCGTCACCGCGATGCGCCCTCGAACCTGTGTTCGACCTTCGAGTGTCTTTGTCGATTTTAAATGGCATTGACCTTGCAATACTCACATGTACGAAACGCTATGGATATCCCTGATGCAGACTTCGCTACGGCAAAATCAACTTGTTACCGAGGCCTCGTCCGAGTGGCGCTACATGCGCTTGACTTCGATCATCGATTAGCCGTAAACAAACACCGGGAAGTCGCGCAACAAAATGTTAAACGCCTAGAAAAGATATTCGAAAGAGTTGGTTGTCTCCGATTGCAAGAGGATAATGTGGTTAATGCAGTTATTCCTGATGACGACCTAAGCGTAGCTTTAGCCTCACGTGGAATGACTTTAGATGAGTTGCGCAGTGTTCAATGGCCACAGGATGCACCGGTACTGGATCTAAGGAATGTAAAATGTCTGTCAGGATTGCACCGTATCAAGGCGGCCCAAAGATTCTTAGATGAGAACGACAAATGGTGGATCGTGAGACTCTATTCTTATGGCAAGTCATGATGATGATACGACTTTAGAAATGAGTTGACTAAATAACAGAAACACCCAAACCAATTCTCATCCGCATCGTTGAGTCGTATTCCAACGAAGAGAAGCCTTCAGATGGCGAGATCTTCCGCAAGATACGCTTATACCACAGGGAAGGCAACGAAGAGGCTGAAAATCGGTGGTGGAGTCGCCTCGATAAATCCAAGCCCAAAGATTTGCGCCAATTACTTAAAAGAACTAAGCTTGCTTTAAAATTTGATGCACTTATAGACATGCCAGGGCTGTGGGCGAAAGTGCAGATTGGGGCCCTTCACAGACTTCTAGTATTGAAATGCGATGAGGTACTTATATTTCTATATGCGTTGGATAGATCGCTGGGTTTCTAACGTTCCTAGGAGATGATAGAGTATCTGAGCCATGTCGTAGAGGCCTGGAAAGGCTTTCTACGCTGCGGACAAACGACCTTGCCTTTCTCGGTTGTGGACACGGCCACCGTGCAAAATCTCGAACTTCTGGTACCTAAATATTCAGATATAGACAAAGAATCAGTGGTTGATCTTATGGAACGCAGGGTCATATTTCCTTCGCAAGTTGACCAACGGATACGAAAGAATTTGGTCGACAACATCTGCGCCTTCCCAGGTGCCATTCCATCTCTGCGAACTTTCTTCGAGATGCTAAAGTATCTGGAGCCAATATGCGAGGCTCTGAGACAACTTTTAGGCGAAAACCTAAAGAATACCATTCGGTCGAGCCTTATGGGACGGTTTTTTGCCCCTGCCAAAACATTGGTACAGGCCTCGGAGACCGAGGATGTGGAGATTAAACCAACAATCAATAAGGAAACGAAGGCGATGATTGCATATACAGAGTTGTGGGCATTTTGTGGGCGTCACTCTGATGGGTTGACTGCGTTTACACCAAGAAAAGAGGTCAGTGGCGCAAAACCGCGTGTCAATGGGCCAAATCCAGTGATCTGGCAGCACCTTGCTAGATTTGCGATATCGAGAGGTTTCAGGATACCACATGCTGAAGCATTAGTAGAAAAGGAGGGTGACTTTCAGTCTCAACTTGCTTTAGAGTACCTCCAAAAAGCCAACCCAACCACACCCCGCTTTAGCAGTGCTCACGTCCAGCAAGTTCTAGTTGCTAGCCAAGTAGAGGACACCGCTCGTAGTAGCGACAGGTTTGACACGGATACGGAACATATGAATATAGATAGGCGAAGTGGTCGTCCCTTCGCACGAGTCTTCGCAAAGGACAAGGAGATACTTTTTTTCCCACGGATATATGACACAACGCCTTGCAAACACGCTAGTTTATCTCTTATGCGCCACGACCTCTACTCGCGTATCTTCGGTCGTTTCGAGTTCCAGGTTGGTACAGCGTCATTAACCCAAACCTCGTTTATGCTGACATGACTAAGATTGACGACTTTGGGCCACCCACAAGTGTCCTAACAATGACGGAGGCAATGGATATTGATACCCCTAGCGACTCCGTGGAATTACTCCTGCGATGTGAGGCCCTTAAGGAGGAGAATCGTAACCTCCAGGTTCAGCGTGATGAGATCGAAAGGAAATACACCACAGATCACAATAGACTCGAGCAACTTAAGAAGGATTTGGCCATCGCCCGGGAGCGAATTGAGAGCACTAACTCCAAATATGATCAGGTCAATACGCTATACCTTAGGCTAAAGCAGACGCCTAACGACACCGCGGAATTACTCCTGCGTTATGAGGCCCTTCACGAGGAGAATCGTAGCCTCCTCTTTCAGCGTGATGCCCTCGAAGGGAAATACACCGCAGATTGCAGCGATCTCCGGAACAATTTGACTAATGCTCAGGAGCGCATCGAGCGAGCTACCTTCGAATATGACCAGATCAACACACTTTACCTTGGACTGAAGCAAAAACATAGCACCTGTCAGGCGACTATCGACCATCTTCGCAACAAGGCACCAGATATGACAAAGAGAAAGAAGAAGCTTGAGTCCAGACGTGCACAAATCCAGCAGGAGCGCAACGACGTTCAGCAGAGTTCTGAGTCAAATGCGTTGATCAGGATAGAATCTGCGGCAGCGAGTGTGGAATTTCTGGAAGGTAATGACGAGCTCATACTAGAGGACCAGCGACCTTGTGAATGGAATTCGTGTTATAATGGGGAGCAGCATGAGATATTCATCGCTCTTTCTAACGCCGCAGATGGCAACATGCGGGGTTATAGCTATCTGCTGAGTCAAGACCCTCTTGAGGCTATCACTAGCATCGAAAAATTATTGCGCGAGGCTAAAGAGCGATTCAGCCAGAGTCAATACGGTGCCATGACCATCCTGGGAAAGCATCTTACACCAATGACGCCTACATATCTCTTACAATGTTTGGCGCAAACCCGCACTATATTCATCGGTCCATCATCCATCTTAGCGGCATATAACACAGGAACAGCTCTCATGAAGGCAAGTTCATTGCAGGGCCCATCCACTATCGCGGAGGTTACTCGGGGCATACGGAGGCAACGAGATGATAGCGATGATGATGATGAACGCCTGGAGACTATTACAGCGAGCACAACTGACGGACGCATCATAAGATATGCGAAGACTAAGCTTACGGAAAAGAGAAGGCTTCTAGAAGCAGAACCAGAAGAGGTAGTAGGAGAAATGAGGCTTCTAGAACCCGCACCAGCCCCAGCGCCAGAAGCAGTGGCAGAGGAAGCGAGGCTCATAGAACCAGCTCCACCAAAGGTGGTGAAGGACAGGTGGATTCTAAAACCGGCGCCAGACGCGGCAGAGGAAGGGAGGCTTCTAGAACCAGCACCAGGAGCAGAGGAAAGGGATGCCGCTGAAGCTACGTCTACTACATCTGTCAGGCCAGCCTGGGCTCCTCTGGATTCAAATATGCAGTCGAAAACTGTTTTGAAGAAGAAAAGAAGGAAATTCCCAGGAATGTTTAACGCTAACGATTCAGTTTCAGATTCAGATTCAGATTCACAGCATTAGATGCAATCATTGTAAATTAGGAAACTGAAAGTATCTAATCTATTCAAGCATGTTGAGAAGCCACTCTCAGACTTATCGATCATTGCCTGGCATCTTCGAGGGGAGCACCACGTTCATTGGCAACGGACTCGAGGTACGACTTGGAATTATACGGGGCGGAGTGGCCGAAAGGCACCAGCCCTCTCTTGACTGGTAGCTTGGTGGCGGTTCCTGCATCTCTTTTGCCATCTTCCCACTTGCGAGCGAATCTGGGGTTTGCTCTCTGTCGCTTGTTCCGGGCATATATGGTGGCGGCGGGGAAAGAGAAGAAGCCCCAATAACCCTCACACGCCCTTCGGAGATCCCTTGGCTAAGACTCTGATAATGCGATGGCCGTTTCACGATAGGTCCACGATCTTCGACCTATTGGCATTAGTACGCGAAAGTTGCCGTGAAGTAGGAAAGACAACGTACATAGTCTTGGAGATGAGGTGGCCAGCTATGGCCGCTCTCTTCTGTAGAAAACACGAAGGGAGTTGTGCCGGGCTTTTCGATAATAATCGAAATGCGAACCCGTCGATCAATGGCATGGAGCTCCGCAGATTTCTTGAAAATGCCGGAGTAGCGAGTGTTGAAGGATCGGGTGATGTCTTGGGGAAGTGCTTTAGGCATGCTGGAAGCTGACTGAGCGATTGAGAAACGAGTTGTAGAAAATTGGGAGTATTGATCGAGCAAGATGCTTGAAAGGTGTTTGATCGGAGTGAATGAGTAGTCCTGGTTGCTGTTCTCCAGCATTTTAAAGGCGCAAGCTCGCGAGCCTGCAGCGCCTCCCAGGAGGTCGTTAACAGGAAACGGTAGTTCGCATCGAAGGCGCAGCGTTGTATGAAACGCGCTAGTGAAGTAAAGCGGTTAATAGGCGAAATTCGCCTTACCAAATGTCGCGCTACCAGAATTGAGGATTAGCGGCAGGTGTGCGCCACGGCTTGCGTCACCCTTTGCCACGCAAACAAGGTACAGCTTCATGGGCTCTGTACGTACCACTACAGTAAACCGTTGAAGGTCACGGTAGACCTCAGACAACTTTCAGACTGCGGCTTTGAGACCAGAGCCTAGAAGATGAACAGCTTATAGCCCGACCGAGCGTATGGCGCACGGCATCCAAACTCCAGGGCAACATGCAAGTCACAATCATTTATGTCATTTCGTACGCTTCAGCACTAGGACTGCTTTTACTTTGGAGGCTATGTCAATTTCTTACCGCGCAGGCCCGCGAACATGTTTTCTCCAAAGTTTCAAGATGGGTCGTTCATACAGTAATTCTCCCGAGATTCAACGGAAGCTCGGATGTAACCATACTGGTCGGACTCATCATTGCACTCCTCTTCGTTGCAAACATTATTGGTTCCGTTCTCTCAATTCGCAATCGAGCCGAAGCATCATTGCGTTTGGCGAGACTCTGCGCTACTAACCTTGTATTCCTATACCTTGGTGGTAGATCCAATATAATGTTGGATAGAATATTTCGACTCTCTCATACGGAACAAAACGTCTTACATCGATGGATTGGCCGTGTAACTATCGCTGAGGGGTTGATCCATGGTACGCTTGGAATAATTGAACTGAAGGCCATGATACGGCCAAAAGACCTCTCGGTATGTTGAATATGAAGCTTAGATGCGCAGTACCTGATCAAAGCAGCTATACGTGCTTGTAGGCTTAATCGCTGTGGTTTCGATAGTCTGCATCCGCCGTAGGATGTATGAAATTTTCCTTCAAACACATTCTCTTTTTGCCGTTGCCTCTTTAATCCTACTTTGGATGCATGTGCGTCTTCTGGATACATATTTGATCGTCTGTCTTTCCACCGCCGCCTCCCTTTATCTTCTCCAGAAAGTATCATGGCTTTTATATTTCCTTTATCAGAATTTTGGGTCCGGGCCACCATGTCAAGCGTCTATTTCGCGTACTTTGCATTCTGGCCGAGGCGAGGAAGTTCTTCAAGTACGAATTGCTACCAAAAAACGTTGGGTCGTAACCCCTGGACAGTTCGTTTATCTCACGTTGCCACACCTTCGAAGTTTGGGTCTCGGAATGTTGGAATCGCATCCCTTTATGATTGCTTGGGCTACTGTAGACCAAGAAGGTAAAGCTACCTCAATCATGCTTCTTGTACAGTCTTGCAGAGGTTTTACGCGAAGGTTACATCTTGCGAATACGCTTACTCCTGCACTTATCGATGGACCTTATGGAGGAGCCGGCTTAAATTCGTTCAATAACTACGACAAGGTCCTACTTATGTCAAGCGGCATCGGTATTGCCGGCCATCTATCCACAGCCAGGTACTTGCTACTCGCTCATGACCTTCGGACTGCGCGAGTAAGAAGATTGACCATGACTTGGTTGTTAGAGACTCAAGGTACTTTTGGCGCAGCCCTCCCGTATGCCCCTCTGCTAATCAAGATCAGATCAAATGCGTTGGGCAGAGGAATTTCTTTGTGCGTTGGTGGATATGGACGATCGACAAATCCTGACCATTTTTTGCTATTATCCCAACCAGACTGACGGCTCCGCAGAAGGTCATGTGTCCAGTTTCGAAACACCGAGGAAGAGGATTATTCCGCGAGATGACACGCTTAGTATGGCATGGCTCATTGAGCATGAATGGTGCGCAGAGGCAGGAAACATGCTTGTCGGAGGTAGGTCGTCGTCACTTGGAAATCCATGCACATCTAACCCGAACTAGTTTGCGGGAGCCCTCAATTTGAGCTACGTGCGAGGCAGGCTGTTAAGTCCCTTCCCTATGATATCGACCTCAAGAATAGTGTATTTCAGCCCGATGAGACTCAAGCTAGCAAGCTGTCAGGCTTTAGATACTGCAAGGGTAGCGGCGAGGGCAAGGGCATGGAAAAGATTATTGACCATGTCAAGGCCAATGAAAATGTGTAGTTATAGATAGAAAGATGATAAAAAATGCAAGTCGTTCGCCCCACTTTGCTTGCGGGCCTTGATCACGCCGACGGGCATGCTGGATGGCGTCCAAAGCTCGGCGCTTATTGAGTCCAGATAGCCAATGAAATCAACAAGGCACACAATTTGGCGCTTTTGCCACGTTTACGCGCTTGGTGAGACGCTACGCATATGCATGCATCGCGCCATCGAGAACGATTGCCGATCGCTGCATGCGATGGCATTGGCCATCTGTTTCCCCACAGTTTGGCTGCATGCAAGGTTTCCATTCGCCGCCTGAAGACCGCATACCTATTTCGGCAAACAGTTCGCGCAAGCCTTGTGCGGTATGCATCCAGCTTACGCGTCCCTACCTTGAGACGCCCGAGTGCTGACCGCACGGGTTGCGCGCAGCATTGGAAGAGCGATTGGTTGTCTACAGCGTCAAAGCGTTCCTTGCTAAAAAGGGGCTTCCCATAAGGGACCATAAGGGCCGAACTCTGCGAACCGCGCGGGCCATTTCCCCATCGACCTGACAGGTCAAAGGTTCGCGGTCCTGTCGCGTTGCCTTGCGGTAAACCCTGAGGGAGATGATGACCTGGCAGCAGTCCAACTTATATGGGAGCATAGCCCGTACGGTCCGCACCTTCCAGATTCTCTAGTCTTGTAAGGCCTGCGATCCCTTGCGGTAAACCATTTAGGTAAATGTGCTGGCCGTGCACCAGTGCAGCGAATACGGGGGAGTGACCCGCACGGTTCACACCTTCCAGATTCTCTGGTCTTGTAAGGCCTGCGATCCCTTGCGGTAAACTATTTGGGTGGATGTGCTAGCCGTGCACCAGTGCAAGGTATACGGGAGAATGACCCGCGCGGTTCGCAGGTCCAGGTTTTCTGGCCTTGTAAGGCCTGTGATCCCTCACGGTAAACCATGAACCGCGGTCATAACCCAAGCGCCTGCATTTTTGGAGTACACCGTAAGAGCTTGCGAACGGCCTGGGCTGTGCTGCGTGAATGTATTCGCTCCTACCAATCACCATAAGGGCAAACTTCCTCATTGGTATCGCGCGGAAATGTGAAACAGTACTCAAAGCATGGGTTGAAGCGTTTAGATTGTCTGCCTTGAACTAAATTGTGCCGCATCGAGGAACACGACGATCTACTTGCCCAAGTAGCGCGAGGACTGCCCAATACTGAGCTGAGACTTCAACACGGACCGGAGGTCCCCGCTCATTCCGTGTACTATACACCCAGCCATCTCTCCCTACCACAAACTCTCCAAGAATGACATCCTCGAGCATACGGCCACGGCGGCAGTATGACGGCTTGAGATTGTATATGAGCGCCTCACAAGTAACACAACGCTCAGCATGGTTTTCCAGGAGGTTCATATGAAGGAACTCTGATCGTGTAGGCTTTCTCGATATCCTTTGGACAACTGGGTCCGTCCAGCGGACATGTAAGGGACGTTGGAAGATCATGGTAAGACGGTTGAGTTGGAGATCGCAGAAAAATAGCTTTACTATTTAGATATATATGCGCTTAACGATTTACAGACTTCTGATGCCAACACCATACACAGGGAACTGAAACAGGACTATCTACAGTATTATGTTTACGATGCTTACTTCTCTTCGGTGCCTCGCGCCATCGAGTCTTCGGCATCGCAAGGCAACTCTGAAGGCGCACGGGCAGCGTTCAGAAAAGCAGTAATCTTGTTCATCCATTCTTCAATCGCATCAACGTCCTTTCGCAGGTTTCCGGCCACCTTTGACGCCTGTTTGATTTCTCTACTTCAAGTTAGCATATGGAATTGACTTCTAACACGAGAACTGACGTTTCCAGGTTCTGGACCTTTGTGTCTGTATCACGTCTCAGTTTCCAGACTGATCTGATGACTCTGTCCAAGTCCTCCCGGATTGAGCTCATGAGATCACCTTGGACAGCGCCATGATCGGCCGAAACCAGCTTGTATGGAAGTGTTGGCTCGGGGTAGTAATTCGGTTGTGGGAGGTAGTTTACTGCGGGGAGAAGAGGTTGATTATTGAAGTAATCTAGGTTGCAGCTGAGGTCCAGGGCAGCATTCGAAGCGTGCTCCGAGTTCGGTTGAGGAAGGAACGGACTGATAGTTGGATCGAGGTGGAACATACTGTCCCAATCCTCGTCTTTGGAGTTCTGTGAGAAAAGAGACATTTTGATATTGTAGTTGGTAATGAGGTTATGTGACAGTTATCGATGAGAAATGAAGGAGGAACGAAGCTGTAGATATAGCAATACGTAGCAAGTCCAACAAGCGATGACACTTTAAGCGCCTATCATCATACGGCCAAAATCTAAAATTATACAACCCTCATATCTCTGCGCCACCTTACGACTTAGCCGCCGTTGCTGCGCACCAATGTTCGAAACACTCATACGGTACCAGCTCCGGGAACGGTTCCAAGATACCATAGTCTGGATCTCGTGTCAGGTACCGATGCTTTGACATGATTAGCATACTTTCAAGGTACGAGCGGGGCACCCACAGGCTTTTCAAGCTTGGCGATGGCCGGCACACCCTCGTTGAACATACTGTCGACGAAGTCAACCAGGAGCTTGAAGCCGCTCCATTGCTCTCCATTCTCTAGACCGAATATCTTGTTGGATTTTCTGAGACGCCTCACCTCCACAGGATCCTTTAGTTTCTCGTTTGTCCTTCCGTTCATGCACTCGAGAATCACTGCTCCAAGGCATTCGAGATCACGGTTTGGAGTTAGCTTGGTTGGATTCCAAATGGCCTCCTCGAAGTTTGCTAATCGATGTGATCAGTTGGTCGTTGCATGTCCCAAAATACGGCTTACATAGGAGGGGCTTTCCCCCAGGACAAATTCTTATCGTTGCAATCGATATCGAATTGTGCACGATTCCAGCGAAAGCTATGTGCTTCACAGCGAGGAAGATCTATAGGTGTTAGGGCATTATCTCGGATAGTCGAGAACGAACCTTACTGAGCTAGCTAACACGCGAATATGCGCTTCCTCAAGCTGCATATGATACGTCAAGACTCCTGCAAGGCTGCAACGAGCGTATTCTAATTGAAAATATAACGACGTCTCCGTCTCAAATGCTTGCTTGATAGTTGAAACATGTAGATGATCCGACAGCTTAGTTAATACTTCAAGTTCTTTTCGGCCTGCTTTAAGGCTCATCTCTTTCACCATTACTAGCTGGCCTTGTTGGATGCACACAATCCAGACGTGCTCCCCTTCGGTCAGACTTCCTTGCCGGTTCAAGGTCTTCCATGGGCTCCCACGGATCTCCTTGGATGGGGATGAAAGCCGTTTATCATTCTGCAGTGCTTTCTTCAGTAGTGCTGCTTTGGTAGGCACTTGTGGCCTTGGGTGTCGCTGGAAAGCCTCCTCAATCGCTTCTGAGGTCATTGTTGCGGATGGGACAGTTCGCAATGGGGTAGTAGGGTATATCTCCAAAAGGGTGCATGACGAGAATCTGCCACTGTACTGTCGGAAGTCGGTATACTTGAACCAGATCTTGGGCGAGTGCGCGGTTCCCGTAGTTGGTTGTGGCTGTACACATCGTCAAACAGGAACGTGACCAAGAAACCGCGGGCGTACATCCGGATAAGGATTTGGGTCCATATGCTTGCGCATAAAGAGTCCTCGCGAACGCTCCCAGACATGGTCCATCTTCATCGTATCGTTCTCATTCATACTCTTTCATTCTCACCAACACGAGTTTCCACGCATAACGATGGCCGCAGCAGAAGTAACTTGGCCCTCCTTGGTCTGGTCGCGTCATAGGCAGAACGATACAGCCAATCAAACCGCGGAGGCCCACACTCCGACATGGCCCGCACCACTGCCAACACCCAGCAACAGCGTCGCCGCACAACCTCAGCCGAACCTCTATCTGCAATTATCGCAGATCTTGGAGTGGGAGATTTGGAATCACAACCAAACGCGTGCTGGACTATGCTCAGAACTTACTCGTCGTACCGAGTTGGAGGCCCAAATCTGGAAAGCCTCACACGATCTCGCACAATGGCAAGAGACATGCCAAACAGTGTATGGAGCACTTAATGAGCATCGCGAGGAGAATGCGAACCTGAAGCTTGACTTAGAAGCCGCCACTTCTGAGCTTCGTCGCCTCAAGGAACAGCAGCAGGTACGCTTTATCATTCAAGTGTTGTCTCAACTAAAGCTTATTTCGGTCTTCTAGCCTTGCTCCGTCCATCACGAAGCCACGGCCGCTGTCGAAGGAGAAATTGCGATGGGAAACAACGTGCTGCCGAAAATTGAGGAGGCGGAGGAAGTGGGATCGTGGCGTCTGGGGTTCATTCGAGATATCGAGCAGCATTTCAATGACCGCAGGAGCGTATGATCTGTTGTGGAAATGAAAGCGGATAGAGATACATAGGTGTAAATAAAAATCTACATGTTCATTAACTAGATCAATCCGGAAAAAATGTTCTACTGAGCTACCCATCATTACATTGCAGCAGCATAGTCCTCGTCACTTCCATCCTCCTCAGGCTCAACTTCCGTCCCCGTTAACTGACGTGATATGTTCCGGAACCGAAGCATACTCTTACCTAGCTTTATCACAAGCTTTCTCTCATTGCTTGACGTTACCACTTCATGGAGTTTGCCCGAGATACGTAAGTAACTCTGGCGCAACTCCACCACGTCTTCATGGCTTAAGCAATCTTGTAGAAGCCAGTCTTCAGCCAATTGCATCCTGCCGTCGAATCTTTGCGCACCCTTCACAGCATTCATCGTTGGTAACTCCATCAGTTCCTTCCACTGGACCTGTACAGGCTTCCAATATTTTTCCCACTTTTCCACATTTCTCTGCTTGATCGAGGCCCACGAAACCATGTTGGTTTCAGTCCTCTGACGGGACGTCCTTTTCGGCCAACGCAAGTCGCCATGTTCAGTATTGCTGCCAGGAGTGTGATCCGCCATAGCAACGTCTTTGTCCGCATCTTGCAGTGGCTCATCCTCGTCGATCACAATTGGCCTCGCAAAAGTACCAGGTTCTGAACCGGGTGCGTCTCGATCCATCGATGGAGGATGTTGGGTAGGCGACAATGTGCCATGAACATTGGCTGGCGACTCTTGGCTGCCAGTAATCTCTTGCCGATCTGTATCTGAGAGTCCTTCAATTGATGACTCGGTGCTTGCAACGTGATGTTCTTGCGTAGATCCCGAATATTGTGGAAGTGATGGTTGAAGACGGTTTTCCTCGTTGCGATCCGATATCTGCTGAGCGGAAGAAGGATGGTCCAGATCCTGATCTTCTGGCACTCCCATCGATTCACTCTGAGCCGCCGAAGCCTCTTGTTCTTTGGTGTCGCCGCTGATATGGCATGTTTCGGAGTCCATCCGTTGTGGGGCTTGAGGCTCCGCCGTCATATTGAATCGGGCACCCCGGTCGGCTTCGAGTTGATCTGGCAGAGTCCGAAACGCACGCTGCTCACACGCTACTGATTCTGTTTGTTCGGAAGTTTGCTGGAACGGTTCCAGCGTCGGAAGGATATCATCCGTCTTGGTTTCTTCATCTGGAAGGGCTTCTGCTATCGTGTGGTCAGGCGCGTGTTTCGGAACTTGGTGGGCGTGGAGCGCATTGTCTAAGCACTGGCCCTGTGCTAAGGTCGATATGCCAGTAACTTCGGAGATGGTTAAGCTGGTGGTGCATGGTGCGCTCTGCTTCTCGATCAAGTGCTCGCTCGGGGCGGAGCTCCATATGGTGGTGATTTTGGACATGGTCAAAGTTGTGGTACTCGGAGTGCTCTCATCCTCTTCAGGGCCGGAAGCGAAAAGATGAAGAGCTTCCTCCATCATCTCGCCAACATCTGGTAATTGCATGGGGAGAATGGAATGCATGGTGTAGTATGTCTCTCTCCTCGCTGGGAAGTCTGCACATACTTATACATGTTGCTTTAGGCTACGACGAATCGCCGATGGTTCTATTTCTGTCCCCTTCGGCCTCACGGTTAATTCATGCCGACACGGGGCACACTGGAGGGCGTTCAAGTACGTACTGCTAGTGGCTCGCATCATGGCACTCCGAGACCACCGAGCTGCACTGTGGATTCAGCTGCACACCATCTTATGCTCTACCAAAGCCCCCATTGGCTTTGCACGGGGATACAAGAATAGTTGCATGAACATATTGCCGCCATGGTGTCCATGTTATCCTGCGCCGCCACCTTGGGGTTGACTATTCAAGGCACCTGATTTATGCTGTCTGCATCATTGGCTCTGGTAGCACCGTGTGAAGGGCTACTATGCCATTATTAGTTCATGTAACCCATACGGAGGAGTTCAACTCCATCGCATGAACATATTGCCGCCATGGTGTCCATGTTATCCTGCGCCGCCACCTTGGGGTTGACTATTCAAGGCACCTGACTTATGCTGTCTGCATCATTGGCTCTGGTAGCACCGTGTGAAGGGCTACTATGCCACTATTAGTTCATGTGACCCATACGGAGGCTTGTATCGGCCGCAGCGAACATTTCCTGGCTTCATGATGGGGGGGCTGTGGGAGCTTGTTGGTGTCAAAGTTGTGCCGCTCCTCTCCGACAGGTCCACCTCCCGGAGATCACGCATGCATATTCACCAACGCGGCGTCATAAGCGTTGTCCTGAAGGGTAGCGTGTCTCAGCATGCAGAACCTGGTACGGTGATAGCGTGCTCCGA
The DNA here is from genome assembly GCF_010015615.1 of Cucurbitaria berberidis CBS 394.84. Classification (NCBI taxonomy): domain Eukaryota; kingdom Fungi; phylum Ascomycota; class Dothideomycetes; order Pleosporales; family Cucurbitariaceae; genus Cucurbitaria; species Cucurbitaria berberidis. The sequence continues at coordinate 94,328 of NW_024468941.1, read as the reverse complement.
CAGCCCCCGATCTGGCTGGGATCTGTTAAGGACATATAAGCTGTCTGGGTGGACACAAGCAGTAGATCAATGGAGTCCTCTCAACATAGGAAATACGGCCTCGATGAAATCTTCCGAAGGTAAGTAAGGCATGTGTGACCCCAATAATAAGAGCTAACAGTCAAGCAGTGGACAAGGTCTTCCTTTTACGATTGAGTGGGATAGTACCGAGAAATCTGCCACCCTCGTCTTGTTGCCTTGCACCATCACCAACCTCCCCCAAGAACACATTTGCGGCATCCACCCTTCACAAGAGTCTACATCCAATGCCAGCTCATCAGGAGATGCTAGCGTCCTCATCTACGCTCACCTTGGACACCTTCTTGACACGGAGGTCCAGGACGATCTACCACATATCTCAAGCCCTCCCGCGAAATTGCTTCCAGCCCCAGCTTTTCAAGATAGACAACTTCCGAGGACACCGCCGCGTCTGAGCTGGATGCAAGACCAGAATAACTCAGATATACGTTCTATCGCTTCATGCTCCGCCATCTTGATAAAGTCCACGGGCCTTTATATCCAAGTGGAGTTTGTGGATCAAGTCATGTCAGCTGAGCGAATCCTCGAGTTTCTAGCCAGTTGTAGAGCGCCCCCGCACGCTGTCATTTACTCTTTAAGTGCGAAGCTGCAAGGGAGTCACTCCACCGACACTATCTGTATGGATATCGAAAGCGCATTGCACCATGCTTACGACCATTCAAATGAGGTAGAGGTGTGCTGGAAAAGCGATGTTGTGCCACTCAACTCTATCATGTTCTGTTCTCTTTGGAAGGAGTTCTCAACACTTTATTGGATAGCCATTGACGCAATGATTGCCACAGGTATCCGGATGATGCGGCATGTCTTATTGGTACTTCATGTATTAAGCAGTGTCTAGTCTACTAGCATCTACAGCCTTGTCTTTTGGGGATGAACCTCCCTGCCAATTCTGCAACAGTGCTTTCAAGTGACCTCGCTTCCAGACAATGAAGGCTAGTAATGCTATGGTGATAAGAATTGTCACAATTAGACCGATCAGTACAGGCCCGTGAAGCCCCCCTCCTTTCGAAGCTCCCCGTGAGGACCCTCTAGGACTCGAGGGTGTCATTTTGCCGCCTATCCTTACCCTCTGCCGCTCATTAGTTCTATTCGTAAGAAGCAGCGTGATGACTTACCATAGTGAGCCTTCAGAAGGCGTTCGAGGGTTGAATGAAATGCTTCAATTAATCGAAATTGGCGTGGGCGCTGCTTTCCTGACGTTTCTGGGAGAGTTCCAGCTTTCTCCAGCTTCTGCTCGGAGGTGAGGTCACTACAATTATGAATCAGTGAGTTTGACAGGCCATTGGAGGACTTAATTACATGTATCGAGGTGGCTCGTCGCTGAACTCTTCCTGAGAGTTCTTTGCCGCGGTTTCGGGAGAGTAGCTTAAGATTATCCAGCACATGCTTGTTTGGTATATCTGACGGTTGGGATATTTGTGAGCATCTTTATAGTTTTCCCCTTGTGCCAAATACCCGTAATATGGCATGAATTACAGGCTCCAGAATTCGGCAGAATCCTGAACCATCCTAATGTGAACCCGTTTGCTGTAGTTCGGGGCACTATTTAAAGTCTGGGGCGATGTCACATATGGGGCTGTGCTGCCCCCTGAACGGCAAACAGGAATGGGGGAGGGCGTTTCACCTTCATGCCTGCAAATTCACTCGGGCATCCGTTGGACAGCAACCACATGCGCGTTGGGAGATATGTACACATGCATTATAATGAAAGAAGCTTAATTTACGTAACTAGTTTACAATTCAGAGTACTGTATTCAAACCAACTTGGACTCCTATCAGCACCCGGAGCATTCCTCGTGATGCTCATGGCACGAGACCCAGACCTGCTTATCGTGTTGGTACCATAGTCGAGTGTATCAGCGTGACTTACCTCCTCATCCCGAAAGCAGTTGTAAACTAGCATATCTCCTTTACGCTCGATTGTGATGAATACTCGTGTTTCATTCGGCAGTATGTGGCATTCGAATGCTTGGACACCGCCGTCGGTGTAAGGCAGGGAATGACCAAATAGATTATGAACGTAAAACCCAGTATGATAGAACTGTCGAGAGTAAGTACAATTTTGAGAGGACATAACATACGGACTTACGTTCTCTGGAGCCTCGTATATATGGTGTACGACTTCGGGAAACCCGAATGGCAGTTCAAAGGCGTCATCTTCGCCGCCACGTTCCACACACCGATGATGGCACCTGTGCACGCGGAAGACTGGGGGCTGCAGCTTTTCCGGGAGCACGGCCCAGTCATTAGTAGGTGCAACTAAATTATTGTGCACATCCATGTACATTGGCGGCGTGTCGCTGGGGTCTGTGTACTCGGGCTGATGGGGATTTGAATGTACCATTTCTGGAAAATTCATGGTGACCGAACACTCGATCTCCGTATCAGATGGCGTTTGTGGAATTGGAACATAGTAGGTTTGTTCCAACGGATTACCTCGTGGGCTATCTATTTGAGACGGTTCTCGTGCCGGGGGTAGGGAGTATTCGGCATTGATGACGCCAGATGCATGGACCAGATGTTCTTGCATTGCTGCCGTATACTATTCTCGTTAGAATTAACACGTTTCGAAACGATCAATGCAACTCACACTTGGTTCAGAAATGGTCGAATCATAGACCTGTACATCTCCAGGCCTCCTAACTTCCATGTATACGCTCGCGCCTGAGGACTGGGAAAAGCGCCCAAGTAGAAGGAAGAGAACGTCTTCTTCATGCAGCGGTTTGATCTTGCGTAGAGATTCCTGATATTCGCAAATAAGTCGTTCGATATTGCTGAACGCTTGACTGTATTGTACGTCAATAACCTGGGGAGCATCGAGACATTGGTACTCTGCCGGGGAGCCAACACCCTAGCATGTTTAGTCTTCACCTATCAAGTGGTTTGCTTAACTTACGTGGCTGAACTCAAGGAATGAGTCTTTCATGCATTCTATATGAGCTCGATAGTCCTCTACTCCGGGCCGGCCGTTCGTGGCAAACGCGGAGCGGTACTTGGCATTTCTAATCCTCCATTGAAGGTCTATTCCTTCCGCTTCGTAGGGGGGTGGAGCTGTTGGAGATGAGGTTGAATTCATTGCGTAGACTTGATAGCTAAGCGGAAAAGGCGGGTGACTGGCGGTGGAAGGGACAGCAGAAGATCGAGCGACTACCTGATAACTTTCACGCTTCCTATGGGTTGTGGAGAGTTACTGTGCCGCAACTTAGGCGTACTTTGGCTGACATTGTTGCAGGCGCTTGGAACGTGCAGTGTACGCACATCATGTGCCATCGCTAATCTTGATCAGGTTACGGGTTCTAGAAGATGGTTGTTGCGTGCAGCGATCAGCAATACCGATCCCTGTATCCTGCAAGCACAGCGCTTAACATGCTTGCGCTTGGGCCAGCCTGTTCGCAGAATAGGTACCGAGTCCTGGGGCCAGGACCCGTATCCCCGGCAGGTTCGCTTGCGTTCGTCACTGCCGCGCTTAAATTAAGGTGGAACGGCCAGCCAAATCTATAGCTACTAATTCTAGACATGCTAGGCTTTCTCTCTTCAATCATGTTGCTTGGTGGCGTGTCAGGCCTGCCCCAATCCTCTGTTCCCGTAGGAAACGACGTTTGCTATACTCTCCCTCTGGGATTTGCGGTGAACGCAACGTTCTCAATCCTTCGGCCCTGTTACTGCATCCGAGACCACTATCCTCTCGACTCACAATTCGGTGAAGACGAGCCGTGTCTTGTAAGGTTACCACATCATATTTTAGCGCCATCTTCTAATCTTCTTTGTAGCTGGTTCGTTCAGAAGAAGCCAAAGCTGATCTTAACCAATATAGTATGTGGTTCTGGGAGACTACAGAGGGGTTCCGTTACTCTTATGCTGAATGTTGGAGGGATGATATACTTGCTTGTCGAATAGCTCAGGGTGATTAGTGTTAGATTAGCCAACAAAATCTTTAAGTCATAGAAATTCAGCGTCACAGCACAACTGTTAACCGTGAACGTACTCTAGCTTACAGTCACAGGATCTTTGCAACCCTAAGCTGATGCTTCACAGCTACTTCCGGGAGACGCGCAACACGCTTGCTGTACTTAGCGATTAGTTGTAAGTGTATCCGACTGTAAGACCACACCATCCAACCTCTCGACGCAAATATGACTTTTCTTACGAAATACATCGAGCTACTCAAAAGGACAGCATCAATTCCACGAAAACTACGTAACAGAATATTCCCGGTTGCGGTAGTGGAGCACTACGAGTACCTCTCTAGCTGCGAATCCTGGGATTATCGAGGTGTGTGAGTTCACGAAACAACGAGATAAAGCTGACGAACGAATAGATATGGGCATTTAGATACACCGTTATATGTAGTTAATAGATGATTCGCCTGCAATGTTGGTTTCTCACTACAAAGTATCATACCATTTGACCATTACTACTAGCCGCGACGGCTACGTTAACAACCTGCTCGTAGGCCTGTAATCAGTGAGCGATCGCCGTACAAGGCGAGTGGAAGCAAACCTTCGGTTGTGGAGCAGACCTTGATGCCGAGTCAACTGAGTTGTATACGTAGAAGCTCCCACCAAAGCGAACTATCATGTATACCTCCGTCTCGGACATCTGGCAGAGCTGACTCGCCTTTCGAACTAGTGTGTTGAGTCGAGACTGGAGTTTAGGGGCTTGCGTATAGATGCGCGGAGGGGGATTGGGAACGTGATACGTCTTTGACGAGGTCTAAGATTGTAAGCTTTTGTTTGCTATCAGGCTTGGGGTTCTAAACTCACCTGGCTTTGGTGCACCGAGACGGTATTCGGCAAGACGTCTTTGCTGGTCACAAGAGCAGAGTCGGTAGGCGTGGAGCTGCGTGGGATCGCTGAATTTTCACAATACGCGGGGAGAGGCTCAGATGAAGTTTCGTCCAACTCTTGAAGGATGTTGTGCAGTTGAGCTTCGAGTTGCTGCTGGCGCGTCGGTTTCGATGCCTGGTGAGGAGAACCACAGGAAGTAGACGAACGAAAGAGCGGAAATGCCTGCGACTCTTGCGGGTCCTCAAAGTCCACAGTGAGTCGAGCCTGGTGCTCAAGTTCCAATGCCAGCGGTGAGGGTATTCGTACAGGTGAAGGCGTCGCGCTTGTGGCACGCCTTTTACTGAGCTTGGCGAGCCGGCGCTCGGACTGTTTTACGCGGTGAACCGGCATCCTGCGTACGTTGTGTGGTGAAGTCATGTCTGCGACTCTTGCTACGAGGCATCAATGCATTATATATGATCCCTCCAGTTTGTTATTTCACTCTTAAAATAGCTCATTTATTGTATGACTACAGCTACAGCGAATCGACATACCACCTTCCAGCGCGCGTCAAGACCTCCCCACCGGTACACACTCTAAGCGCTGAAGTCGTACGAGACCCCAGCACTACTCCCCGTCGTCGTAATGCGGCGTTGCAGTTCTGCATGCCACCAGCCACGTCGTCGTCGTCAGCAGTTAGGCTTTTCCGCCGTCCTGTTATCCTGCGAGGACCTCAGGGCGGACGCTCAGCTCCAAACGCTAGAAACGTCCCGCTCTAAGTCGCCCCGTCCTCGTCGCTGTGTCCTGTTACTGTGCCTATCTCCACGACACTACGCTTGTTCAGGCGTTGATCCATTTCACTACTGTCTGAATCCGGCGTTTTCCGCTTGGTCCTTCGGGGCCCGAATGGTGTGACGCCATGTATAACATTAGCGTGACTCCAGAAGTCCGACTCTGAGTTCAATGCATCTTCGCACAGTGGATGAGGGCACATATTTGGGACGCCAAACCGCTCCAGATGCGACTTGATATGCCGGTGCAGGACATCGATGTCGGTGAACTGGGCGAAGCGCACCGGTAGAGGTTTATCAGCCCCTAGGCAACACAAACAGTGTGCAGCGACCCCAACCACCCCGCCATCCTTTATAAGACCGCAGAATCTGTCTAGGACGTCGAAATGTTCTTTCTGAAGGTGCGCATCCCACACCTCGTCAGACTGACACCACAAGCCATGCTCATAACAGTAATGCATCCTTGTGGGCATCGTCCATTCGTTGGGGACGCGGTGCTCCTTGGAAATGTGGTGGGCAAGGTCCCTGCTTCTTTCGAAACTCTTGCAGCAGCCGGCCCATAGGCACTGATGCGATCTCATTTGGTCGAGGTGGCGTGCGACATGGCGCACATACATCTCGCAGGGTTTACCTTCGAAACGGTAATCGCAATCGTTCCAAAGACACGTACGACTCAGCGCAAACTGGCCTGCCATACGTTCTCTTTCTTCATTGATACGTCGTTGGCGTGCACATTGAAGCAAATGGCCATGCATTTGGTATGCCCGCAACCTAATTGTCTATTAGAAGAAATCAGAGAAACAAGAAGATGTACTTACTGGGTCAGATCCGTTCTGCAAACTCTGCAGCGGCCGTCATTGGTCGGTTCTGCGGTTACATATGCCCAGCACTTCTTCTGAGGCATGGCTAGCTTAATCAGGGGTCCAAGGATTGTTTGGAAAGAAAGCTCGTCATGAAGTTCGCCATCGCTAAACATAAGATCGATGATGGCTTTGCGCTCCAGTTCGAACTTCAGGACTGCTTTCAAATAACGAGACGGCTTGCGAGAAGGTGTTTGTTTGAGAGAAGTTGCCTGTCTCATTTCCCCTGCTCTTGTTGGACTGCCCGTTCCCTCAAGAAAAGCTTCACGGTCTTTTTGGTAAGCCTCCGCTCTTCCACGCCGTCTGAGCTGGTACATCTGTGCCGAGGACAGCGACGACATAGTCACATCAATTACACGCCGTGGTTCGGTCAGCGTGGAGCCCGACGGACGGGGCGCAAGTAAGTTCCGCTTTGCCATCATGGAGCTGGCCTCGTCGTAAAGTTTGGGACGCTGCTCTTCTCCTAGAACTATTGATTGACAGTCAATGCCAACGAATCCCGAGACGTAACTTTGCCCTGTACTATCGCTATTATGTGATAGCAAAGTTCTTCTCTCCAAGGCTGTAGCGACCTCTGTCAACATGTAAGCGTTGTACCCATAGTCGAAATACAACACTTACTTTCTACCGCACGTGCAAAAGCCCTCCTGAAGCAGTACGCACTGAGCTTCTCTTGATAGCCAGCTCTCTGACCGACATTCTTCAGAATGCTGTTCAAACTATCGTAGGTCCAGATCCTGGTATCGGAGATGGTTCCATTCTGAAGCGCATTTCGCATAACAGGTCGCTCCCGAACGCCAGGCTTGTACTTGGCCGTGTAAAATTCACTGCCTACAATGGGCTTTGCGTTCTCGAGATCATCGTATGACACCAAGTCTGAAAATGCGTTATCTGCGAAAGCGAGTGACAAAAACCATGTCACGGGGCACATCCATCGCTGCCTTGGACGTTCACATAAGATGATGATAGGTCTATACAGTAGTCAGTGATCTGAAAAGCCAGCCACGAAGGATACCTACGCGTGTTTCTTGTATTCTCGATGCCCTTTCCGATTTCTAAGCCTAACGTTGATGCGCCAACCGGGATTGTCCTTGTTTTGCGAATAAACGAGGTCAATATCCTTGTAGAGCAAGCCTTCGTTGCTATTAGGCCAGGCGTCTGACTCGATGACTTCTCCTGGCCGGACACCTGTGAAGGCCATGATCTGGATAAGAAAAACCAGCTGAACCCTTGTGCGAGAATGAAGGGTTTGGTGCTCGTCGCTAGCGATGAGAAACCATAGGATGTCTTTGGCCACTGGATATGTAGCAATTGGTTTTGCATGGGCGGACGTTGACACTAGACCTCGTCGAACCAGGTCTGTGAGGATGAAAGTACTCACTGCCTCATTCTCCTGCTTGGTGTATTTGTGGCCCGTGTGAATATTGATTGCACGCTTCAGACTGTTGAATCGGTTGAAAGCGGTGGAGTCAGTAATAGCTTCGTCGATTGTACCGGTGCACGTTTGAGCAAGCCATTCTAGATAAAGCTTGATCTCGTGGATTGTCGGTGCTTCCGTAAATCGTTGGTCAACCACCGGCTTCCCGAGATAGTCTTCAGAAAAGCTAGACAGTCAGCATAGTCAATAACTCTATGAGAGGTAACTTACCTAGACCATTTCTGTATCGCAAACTTATATGATACATATGCAGATGGTTTCAGGCTCTCCTTGACAGCCTCAGCGGTTAGAGGAGCTGGTGGTGCGTTTGCCTGACGAGCGCGCCGCTTCAGGTCTTCTAGGTCTACTACTCTGGCTCCTCCCTTCATTTCGTCTTATTGGAATGAGGATAGTAGTATGGAAAACGGTATGGGAATGCCGTGAAAGGGAGCAAAGGCGCAGAAGGCCAGAGTACTTCAAGCGACGAGACATGGCAGGCGGTGCAAAAAGGAGAAGCGCCGGGTGTTGGATCACCGCAGGTCGGTATCCCGATGGCCGTCGACAGAAATCACAATCATGTCTTGAGCTTGGTGTGGCAACCCGTATCGATACCCCAGAAGGCAGAAACAAAAAGGATGACTCAGCCGTGGCTCGAACACGGGACCTTCAGTGTTGCGCTAAATAGCTGTTAGACTGACGTGATAACCAACTACACCACCGAGCCGTGATTTGATGAAGAAATGATCTTTTGTATATCTTATAACCAAGGTAAATCAATCCTCACCTGTCACACAGCAAGCCTAATGAGATCTCTCCTCGAGAGAAGGTTTATTAGCTCAGGAACTGCCAAGCGGATCGTGCGAAAAATTCGTGATTGGTGGATTCAGGGGCTCCCGCGTGCGGTGGAGACACATAGCCGAACGAGCAAGTAGTGAACAACATGATTTATCAAGCTCCCTAAGCTCGAAAGTTCACAGTTTACTCCATAGATATCATACTTCAAGATCCCAATACTAAAATTCATTGAAGGTCCTCCTTGTACCGGCCATAATGCGACGACCTCGACATGCCGGCACAATCGCCAGTACCCGACGCCAACAGACCCCCGCGTTCTATAGTTCCCGACATCTTCAAACACCGACATCTCCCTCGCTCCAGGATGAGGCATGGAAACAAATGCCCCACAATCCTCGCCTTTTGGCGCGCAGGGTTCCGTCAACCAGGATGACGACGCGTCAAAGAGTAAAAGAACACAGATTGCCTGTCTAAACTGTAGGAAGCGAAAGAGTAGATGTCTGTTGTAAGTTTGCGCTTCTTTCTATGCGTCGGCTATAGCCTCGAAAGCCATTGCTTCTGTCGAGACAGAGGAGATGTTTGTCTTCGACTACTTTTCAGCTGTGTTTCGAGGAGGCCACAAAGGATTCAATTCACCCAGGCTGCTGTACAGATATTAATTCCCTCCAGAGACTCTGACAACTCGATACCCTGCCTGCGATGCAAACGCGACAATCTCGACTGCGTACTAGGTGGCAGCAACCGCGGCGGGCGACGAGTCCGGAAAAGACGTACAGACGAATCGCAACCGCATGTTCAACCACCTCTCCCATCGTTGACGGTCGTCGCGCCTGAAGATGGGAGCTTCCATACGTTGGGAAACTTGGGCACATGGTCGGAATCCAGAGTGCCACCGCAGTACGAAGATAGCCACGCGACGCGATCCGAGTCCTCACATACCGACGAGCTTCCGTTCTCGAACCTACAAAACCCTTCCGATGCGCTGGGCATACTAGCCAGAGTCGCGGGCGAAACAAGCTCCAACGAGAACGAGGGAAATGGGATGAATACTGGACAGGTCGGGCCCTCGATATCCAGCATGCCAGCGCCCTTGTCCTTTTCATATCCGTTACTAGACCGGGGTATACTCACTGTCCACTCGCTGTGTCAGCTTCTCGTGCGATTCCAGCAGCAGTATCATCCGTACTACCCACTAGCTCCAGCGCATGCATTCGAAACGTCGAAGCTAGCAGACATGGTCAAAAAAGAACCTCACCTCCTTACTGCCATCCTCCTCATCGCCTCGAAGGATCTAGTCGACGAACCCCACATATACGAAGCTTGTTCCGAACACATGAAGAGCCTGGTGTCGGACCTAGCAGCAGGGGGCGACGCTGATATCGAGGCTGTAGAGGCGCTACTACTACTGGCAGAATGGGCACCTTATACGCAGCGCGGTTCGGGCCACGTTGGTAAAGGAGAAGAGGATAAGGAGAGCTGGATGCACGTCGGCCTTGCGCTGAGGATCGCATACTTCCTTGCCTTGGACCGCTATTCCTTCCGCTTCGTCGACCAAGGAAAAGACCCAAATCACAACCGCAAAAGACTCATATGGACAGCAGCATACGTATCCGACCGACACATTAGTATCAGAATCGGAAAAGCATTCTGGTCCCGCGGTCCAGGACCACTCACTACCCTTCGACGAGAAGACTATCCCTCGCTGATACCGCGCAGTCCCAACGAGGAAGATTACGCCTCCATCTTCCAGGCGAACCTGGAGCTTACGCAGCTATTCAGTAACGTTCATGACACGCTGTATTCAAACCCTGGGTCTAGTTTTCGCTCACATATGAGCGGCAGCTACATCAAATTCATCGACGACTTCCGCTCGGCTATCTATGGGTGGAAAAGTGTCTGGGGCACACTGACATGCTCTCCGCCCCTTAAAGCCAGTCTTCTCATGTCATACGACTATCTGCGTCTGTACACCAATGCCTTTGCGTTCCAGGCCACGGTTCTGCGCGCTCTTCCCGCTAGTACCACCAGTTCTTCGAGTGCAGACTTGGGTGTCGGTGTGACTAGTGGTAGTGGAGGAGGAAGCGGACAGGGCATGCAAGTTCCCCAACGCGTCTTCGTAAATAACGTCGGCGCAGTAGGCGACGCGCGATTTATATACGAAGGCCTCGACGCCGCAAAAGCCATCTTAACAACCGTGAACAACTTTGTTGACCCAGAGCGCTCGCTACGCTTCATGCCGTTGCGGTACTATCTATACCTCGTGTACGCAGGCGTCTTCCTGTACCGCGCGCGCTGCACGGGCGTCATCTCCGCCGACGAAGATCGCGCTATTCGCGCCATGATCAACGAAACAGTAGCCAGATTACAAAGAAGCGCCGTGGGAAGTGCCACTGGGAGTGGAATACAGCACCCAGGCAGTCGGTACAGTCAATTGCTTAAACTGCTCTGGGCCAAAGTCCCGCGAAAGGACAAGACGGCGCGGTCTAACTTTCGCCATCCGGGCACGCATTATGCTTCTAACCCTGTGGATCAGAACGGGTTCCCGCAGCATGTGCCGGCTGCACAACAGAGTCCGCAGGCTAGCGCGGGAAGTGTGGGGACTGGCGAGAGTCCTGCGTTGACGGAGCAGATGGGAGATTTTGGGTGGACAGATTTGGGTGCTGTAAGTGAGTTTGCAGTGCATGGTGGTGGTGGAGCGCAGGCGCAGGATGAAGCTGCTTTGTGGAATGGGTTTTTGCCATTGGATATGGGGTGGAATGCGCAGGGCTTAGGATTTGAGGGAATGGGGTTCGATAACAACGAGCTGGGCATGCTGTTCTGATGGACTATATATATACTCGTGTTAAGTACCTTCGACTTTTAATGTACAACCAAGTGCTAATATTTTTTTTACTACATACATGTCGTCGTGTAGGGGATTAAATGTCAAGATGAGATTATAGCTCTAATTGTGCGTTGCATACCTACTCTTTGTTATCGTTGACTGTACTTAAAATTAAAAATAGCTGTGTCAATAAGGCCCTAGTTTGACTTTGGTTCTAGAGAAACTTGATCAAGGTTGTCTTATATATAAACGAGTATCTATTTATATAAAAGGGGTGGAAGGAGAAGGGCTTGCGTCCTAGGCGAGGTCAATCTGTATACGTAATAAACTCATCCTTTTTCTGGTTCGGCAGAATTCCACAGGCACAATTTCAGAGAGCAATGCACTCTTCTCGCCAACACAATCTTAGGCAACGGTGTACAATCTATATCAACTCTGAGGTCTCTACGCTACAGCTATCTACTCTAGATATTCTTGAGCAGATAAGACAGCCCAGCCCACGTCTCCTCACCACTCGGAACAATCTGGTTTGCCGGCAGAACGAAGCCAAAGTCCCCCGTATCCCGTAGCTCAACCGTCATGGAGTAGTTCGCCTTTGCCACTTCGAAAGCATAGTCCACACTATCGCCGCTCACCTGGTAGATCGTGTTGCAAATGGGTCCACCGGTAAACTGCGTACCATGCACCGCCTTGACGGCTGCAATAGCACCTTGAGTGAGCGACTGGTATTTCGCAGCGTTGGGCAAGACGCCAGAGCACGTCCAGCCGTAGGGGTACATCCAAAGTTGGGAGTATGAGTGAATATCCATATACAGCTGTACACCCTTGCCTGCTGCGACGCTGTCGAGGTGGGCTTTGAGCGCCTTGGTCTCGACGCCGTCGCCGGCCGATGGGCCCTTGTAGTCCTGTGCGCAGGGCGACGTGGAGGCGCCGCCGCGCTGGTCCCAATGCGAAGGCCAGTTGCGGTTAATGTCGCGCCCGACGCAAGATGCAGTTGGTGTGGTCTGGCGGTTCTTGCGCCACAAGCGGTCGCTTGTTTGGGAGAAAGCGAAGCCGTCTGGGTTAACAATGGGGATGATGTAGTAGTCGAACTTGTTCTTCAACGCGGCGGAGGCGGAGTTTGTGAGCAGTTGGTAGGCTGCGTATTCGACAACCTGAATCGGATTAGTATGATTCGAACTTAGAAGTGCCTTGGAGGGTTGGAGTTTACCATGGTAGTGATCCATTCTCGCGCGTGGACGGTTCCGTGCCAGACTACGCCCTTCTGTGATCCTTTGCCGCCGCTACCCCAGATATGGATGCCTTTGATGTCTCGTCCTTCGACAGACTTACCCGCAGAGAAAACCTCAGCGTTGCTAGGATATGCAGCTACAAGATCCGTAATCCATTGGTGATGGTCGGCGATCGAATGGTACGAATTGAACCAGGTGGCATCCGGAGCAACGCCGGCTGATATTCCCGGTCAGCGCTACGCTCATAGTATTCCTTTTGTGGAGTAAATTACCAGCATACACGCCAAAGCTCTCCTCGTCAGCTATAGACACGCCAAGGTTCTCATGCATGATCCTGGTCTCGATGCCTTCGGTAGATGTCACAAAGTCCGAGATTTGCGAGGGAGGGACCATGACGTCGACTACGTCGCTGGACGCGGGCTTGCCCTTCCATGTCTCGAGTTGCAGCTTGCTCACCACGTCATTGAATTTGGCTGTGTTGGAGCCAACGTTCACGCGGTACACCTTCCAGTCGTCGTAGCTGACCTTCTTCGTGACCGAGGCGGCGGATGCCAGACCTAGAGAGGCGAGAGTGACCCCAAGGAACTTCATGATGACCGCAGTCTAGGAAATAATGTGAAGGATAGGCGAGGAAACAGGATGTGAAAAAGAGTATGTGGCTACCTCTTATATACCTCTAGGCACGAAGCCTTGCGGTACACATTCTTTACACCTGCCCAACGCGCCTTAACTTCTCACGGGGCAAAAGGCTCGCCAGGGAAGCTGCATCCAGCATAGTGGTACTCCGCAAGCCTTCACCTAGCCATTTAATATCGCTATCCACGATAAGCCTAAATCTAGCCTAACCACCCTGCCGCTATGTGGGTGATCGACAGGGAATTAAATCGCCTGCAGCCAGTGAGCTTCCCGAACGGGCATGTGCATGAACAACGGGCGTGATTGAGCCTTGTGGCTAGCGAATGGTCACGCGTAGATGAGGGGTGTTTCGAATCCATCTGTTTCCGTGAGATCCGGGGATTGTGATTGATTGCCGGCTAGTAGATCGGCGGCGCTGGCGACCTTCCGCATTGGCTTGGTATACCAGGTTTACTCAATAACAGCGAAGCCGATGGAAGGACTTTCGCTGAGATATCAATGACGTGTGAAGAATCTAGAAGGGGACATCTTTTGACCAAGGGTTGAGCGAGATTAGATTGGGAGTGATGTGATGTGATTGTGTTACAGGCAGGAGTGGAGAGTTGATGTTACAGGAGACAGGCGTTCGGACTTTTGGCGGGCCGCTCCGACCAAGACATCGTTAGCACCTTGGCGACGACGTATGCGTCTTTATTGCTGTGGTCAGCAGGAGACTACGATCTCGTACCTGATTTCAGAAAGTCGTGTGTATATTCAATTAGACATCTTTTAACAGCTAAGGTCGTACAGCACATCAGTAACGTCTTGCACTCCATGGAGGTATACGAGTCACATTGCTTTTTTATCTACTCCGTTATCCTAGCCGCAGATTCAGCAGGCCACATAGGTAAATCGAAGATGCAAAGAGCCGGAAAGATGGGTCGTGTCGAGCCGTGATTATGTACTACACATGCTGACCATGTCCGTCCCTGCGAGCAATCGCTCCAATCCTAGGGATTATTCTACCGAATCTCGACATCCAGAGTCGGCATTAGAGACAGTAATGACTCTGCCCACCCTTGGCGTCAAAGGAGCCAGCGCCCGGACCCCCCCAGTGGACTATGTCGCCCTGACATCCTTTGCCCCTATCCATGAATTAGCACTTGAATATCCGGAAGCCTTCACAACGGGGGTTAGGATGAGTTACCTGAAGATAACGCAGAGACCGCAATACTGGTTCGAGCACGCACGGTACTGTCCATCATTGGCGATAGTGTTACACACGCCGATGCCTGTGAGCTCCGATCTACGGTCCTGCATGTTGATACAGAAACCACACATCACCGTGGATGTGTCGGCAGTGTCCCCGGCGGTATTGGGCACGTTCTCGATGAGTGCAGCTATTCCTGAAGGCACGGGATCGGCTCGAGCCATGTGAGGCCCAGTATCGTAAAGAGTGGTAGTTGGTGTAGCAGTCGAAACGGGATGCGAATGTCCGGGCGTGGAGACAGCGGGGTCCTCGTACTGGCAGGAAAGTTGAATGCGGCCCTCCCAAGGGTTGTCATTTCCGGTGCAATAGTAGTCTTCATTGCAAGTATGCACAACTTCGGGCGAAGAACCAGGCTCTATGTACATCATTTGTTTGCCTTCGCAGTACACCTTAGCCTCGATATCGACCGGGATAGTGAATTCGGCAAGGCGAGGAGGCTGAGTAGGCTGAGGGGACGGGTTAGGCGGTAGAGGCGGGGATTCCTTTGCGCAATGAAGATCCGCGACGTGTTTCGACTCATCGGTAACGCCGACGCAGTACTTGCCTTGAGCACACTGATAAAGCACTTTGGGGGCAATACCAGGCGCACAGTAAGACACCAGGCCTCCTTTATTAGAAGAGGCACAGAAGACCGTGAAGCTTGAGCACATAGGCGGCGTAGCTTCAGCGCGAGGAGATAGCTCACTCACAGTCGGGAAAGGGCCGTGGTCGAGTGCAGTGTTGACATCATGGGCAGCGTCGATAGGAGCCACAGGCACGGCGATAGGACTGATGGGAAGACCGATAATGTTCTCCTCCTCATTGCGGGAAAGCGTGCTTCGACGCCTGCAGATGTACTCTCCATTCTTCATGATACAGCGTGAGCCTTTCTGGCAACCAAGCTTGTTGACCCTAATGGATGGAGACACGAGGTCAGTATCTGTCTCACATGTCGTTTGTGGAGTGCTTGCTTACCATTTGCCACCCTCGCATTGGCAGCCAAACCAAGTAGAGCAGCACTTCTCCTCCCCTTCATTGCAAGCGAGAGTGATCGTGAGTAAGCCTAGCAGGGCGAGGATGAAGGTCAAGGCTTTCATGGCGAAGAAACGCGGCTAGTGGCTAATTGTCGTGGTTCTACGATTAGTAGTTGCAGACAATTTAGTGGAGTTTAATGTCACTAATATTTGAATTGAGTATAGAGGTGTAGAAAGCAAGGCTAGGAGTAGTGTAAGTAGAAGGCTGACGACCCGTGGCCCGTTTGCTGAGGGGCTCGTGCGGTTGAGCGGGGAAAGCCCTGTGAGACCAAAACACTCCGTTGCTACGGCGGCGATATAAGAGTGCCTTTACTACGGGCCTGATAATGGGAGAGAAGGTGATACATGTTATACTTGTCCGCAGCATTAGACCATGAACAGCTTTGTAGCAAACAGTTTCGAGTCCTTCTCTCACCTCAACACAAGAGTCAATGAGGGGTCAAGACGGTCCACCTACTGGTTCACGGAGGGGGTCGAGATCATGACGAGCTGCAGCGTGATCTAGTCCGACGCGAGGCAATTGAATCCTCATGCCTGCACAGTGAGGCCTTGGCAAACGTATTTCCTTGAGCGCTTTCCTCGGTAATCACGGGGAAGGAACGGCTTTAGAAGCTCCTACTCCCAGAATTATAATATTAAACCATTACTAGCCTATATGGTTGCCTTAAGAGCGAACATGTTCATAATGTTACGGCTCTTCGGATAGGTGTGTCTAAGCCGACACTCAACCATGGTTCAAATCTCGGACTTGACGTGGAGATCGTGAGGCATGCCTTTTGTTTAAATACGGCTATGAACTCGCGACCGTAAGCTAGGAATATTAGACCTCGTACAGTAAGCATCGGGGTATAACCAGATCAATCTATAAATGAATCAATTATTCAATGGAAATGGAGTGCTGGAGGACCAAAACTGTTTATCCCGCAAAGGATATTCAAACCTTAGCTACTACTAGGTTAGTATATTACTCTAAGCTACTTTCCTTCTATTACTAGTAAATATTAAATGTTACTAAGAACTAACATATCATTGGCTATAGTTTACCACCGGAGTTCCGCCGACCGTGTACCTGAAGTTGTGCCACATAACTCGTAAACATTGGCCCGAACTTTTAACCTCAACAACTATGATACTATCTCGCCCCGTAACAATTCGATAATGATGCTAGGGCTAAGGCTACCCCCCTGTCTTCGCAATTCTCTTTCCATTATTTGTTCCCGTGCGCAGAGCATATACACAGTCTCATTAGCTACCGGCCGCTATTCCCGTCACCGGACGATGTCGTCTTCATCACAAAAACAGTTCGAAGGCTTCTCAATAGGAGCAACTCTTCGCGGCTATTCAGGGCAAACATACATCATCCAGGAAATCCTTGCTGAGCGACGAACCCAGTTGTCATGCGTATACCGGGCGAGGTATGTACTTTCTGAACCCTACGCAAGGACTCTAATATCATGCTAAACTGTCATGTCAAGTGCTGAAGGCGAGAATTTTATCATCAAAAACATGATACCAGGGGAATTCGAGTATCAGCAAGAATTACAAAAACCCTTAGCTTCATGTTCCAACTTGCGGACGGTGGTTGATACCATTCCAGACTTTGAGCTGTTCGTCTATCACTTTCTAGCTGATGACCTCCTTCAGATAATCCAGAGGCCCTTATCCAAGGAGACGAGGAGAAGTATCCTCAGAAGTGCTCTCACTGGGCTGGCTGAGCTTCACGAGAGAGGAATCGTCCACACTGGTAAGTTCTACTTCTGTTGTTTTACATCGGAGAACCCTAGAAGAAAAGTAGGGGCTAACAGCTTAGTAGACATCAAGCCCAATAATATCCTTCTTGACTATGAAGAGATCCCCGGTAGTGATCTTACTATCCGAAGAGTTCAAATATCAGACTTGGAGGATGCGGTGCTCCTCCCACCTGGGAAAAACCTGAAGGGTTGCCTTTGCGGAAACCAGCTTTGGAGAAGCCCGGAGTCTTGGGCCCGAGCACGACAGAACACCCCGTCCGACATGTTCTCCTTCGGGCTGGTGGCGATCTACGTGATGCTCAACGACATGGTCCTTCGCATAAGCGATGAAGAGCTGGGTGGGGACGACGCCTGGTGGCATATCCTCCGGAGACATATCTCTTATTTCGGAAACGAGGATGACTTGAAGGGCCTACTTCAGCATATTGGAGAAGAAAACCCTTTTTTCGAGCGCCTCATTGCTCTCGCGGGAGACTTTGACGCGGAGAGGCCGAGAAAGCCCTTTACGATGTGGCATTACGTGGATATGGAGTTTAGGGACTTGATAACGAAGATGACGAACTTAGATCCAGCAAGGAGGATCATTGCGCCAGAAGCTCTGGAGCATCCTTGGTTCCGTCATGCCAATCTGGACCAGAAGATGTAGGAAAAGGGCAAAATCGGAAGCAATAAAGCCATATACTTGCACTTCTTCGCTATACCAGCAATAATACCCTCTAAACCGTCTGTCCTGTATCTTTGAGCAGCTTCGTCGCAAATGCAGCCAAGTAAATATCAGCATAGAGAGAAGGACATGTGCTTTCGGAGGGTACCTCCGGACGAAGGATGCAAGGAAGGGTGGCATGAACAGACCTCGTCCTGGTACAGGCAGTTCGGCTCCAAGAACTTCAAAGTGGTCATTCAACGGTTGCAGGTCCGCAATTCCAGGTATTTGGCTCAGCGTCACTTCTTATAGGTTCTCCCGGGCTCTGGATGTTCTGGAAAAGCCGACCCTGGCTACGGAAGCTTGACAAGGTTAAATTGCGCCAATCAGAGAAAGACTCACCACTACGATCGCAATATAATGCGGGGGAGTACATTCGAGCACGGGGCGATCTCAAACATCGTCGCTCCGTGTTGGAAGAGGCATAGCGTGGACTTGCTCAGGGTCTAAAGAAGTACATATGTGACATTGTGCGTGGAGGCATTGAGAATTTCGCCGTTGTAAACTTGGAGCTCCTACGAACGGAAGGACTATCAATATGCTCTATAAGGTTGCTGCCCTTCTTCTGCTAGCCTCCGGTGCTGCAGCTGCAGTGACTGGCAAGAAAGTTCCAGCTGGATTCGTCACAACCAAAGGCAATGTTTTCAAGCTTGATGGGAAGAATTTCTACTTCGCCGGAAGCAATGCCTACTACTTCCCCTTCAATGATGTAAGTCTATACCTTCCTTTAATTCTTGGCATACTGACAGGTTTCCAGCTCGCATCGGACGTCGAAGCTGGTCTCACTGCTGCAAAGAAGGCGGGACTGAATGTCTTCCGAACCTGGGGCTTTAATGAGCGGAACAGAACGACCATTCCAGGCGGGCTGCCTCAATACGGTGGTGAGGGTGCTGGCCCCAGCCCGAATGTCATGCAATGGTGGAGCAACGGTACTCAAGAGATCAACCTTGCACCGTTTGACAAAGTTGTCGCAGCCGCAGAGAAGACTGGAATCAAGCTCATTGTTGCCTTGACAAATAATTGGGCTGATTACGGTGGCATGGACGTCTATACTACGAACCTAGGTGGGAAGTACCACGACGATGTAAGTTGTAATTTCTTTGTGGACATTCGTCGGCATCCAAGCTGATACACAGTAGTTCTACCGAGTTCCTAAAATCAAGAAGGCATTCAAGAAATACGTCAAAGCGATTGTGAAGCGCTACGCTAAGTCCCCCGCTATTTTTGCCTGGGAACTCGGCAACGAGCCTCGCTGTGGTGCTGACGGCGTGCGCAACCTGCCTCGAAGTGCCAACTGTACACCCGACACACTCACTGCTTGGGTTGATGAGATTAGCACGTTTATCAAATCTATTGATTCAGACCATCTCGTCACCACAGGTAGCGAAGGCGGCTTTAATAGGGCAAGCGATGATGGATTCTACAATGGATATGACGGGGGTGATTTCGACAAAGAACTTACCCTAAAAAATATTGATTTCGGCACACTTCACTCCTACCCGGATTGGTGGTCGAAGACAGTCGAGTGGACCAATCAATGGATCATTGACCATGCCGAAGCCGGACGCAAAGTCGGGAAGCCAGTCGTGCACGAAGAGTATGGCTGGCTAACTGATGCTAAGAGAAAAGAGGTCCAGAACAAGACATCCAACATCACGAGAACTCAAGCCCTTGGTCTGTGGCAGGCTACCAGCATCAAGGAGGGGATGTCGGATCTGTACTGGCAGTTTGGGTACGGGGGTTACTCATACGGCAGAAACCACGACGACGGATTCACAATCTACTTGGAGGACGCAGAGGCTAAACAACTGGTCTATGAGCATGCAGAGAAAGTCAATGCACTCAACAAGTGAGACACTCGTCGGTATTTTGATTTGCTTGAGCACAATTACCCAGCAAACGGTATTTCGTACATGAATGCTCGCTGTGCCCTTTGTTAATATTCAGTCAGACATTGTATAAACTCTCTTATGCCAACATAGTTAAGATGAAGTTACTTGTTAGACCAGATTATTTCTTCAAAGGCTTGGGACAATGATTATTCACTATGTCAATGTACGTTGATTGTTGCCCAACAACTCTATTGTTCTTCTGGTCTTCCAACCCAGCTAGTAATACCCCCACGAGCCTCACACATTCACCCAAGTTCTATCCTCTCTAGTCTGTTTAGCTGCATAACGGAAAAGCTTTCAAGTACAATCAACTCAATTTCAAGCTCAACACTCAACTTCACTACTTCAGCACTTTAGCCTCGACTTCAGCAAATTTTCGTATCGAACCACCTTAATCCGCTTCACCTAGATATCAAACATGTGCGGCTTCTCCCACATTCTTTACACCGAGTGCGGGCATGAGGACATCTCCTCTACAGCCCAAAATACCCTGCTTTGCGACTACGCAAGGATGTTCCATCTTGTCCAGGGCATCGACTGTGCACCAGCCATATGCATCCCGTCCGTAGATACCCCGACCAGAATCGTAGCAAATCAAAACATTTTCGGGCACTGCGAAGACTGCCGGACTCAAATTGATCTTGAGCGCGGTGGGGACCAACGTGTACAGCAGAAGCATGCTCACGTCAACCCAAAAGCTACTGGCGACTACGACCAACAAGAGTTGGGCGAACTAAACAATCTCCGCGC
The DNA here is from genome assembly GCF_010015615.1 of Cucurbitaria berberidis CBS 394.84. Classification (NCBI taxonomy): domain Eukaryota; kingdom Fungi; phylum Ascomycota; class Dothideomycetes; order Pleosporales; family Cucurbitariaceae; genus Cucurbitaria; species Cucurbitaria berberidis. Next base: position 73,571 of record NW_024468941.1, on the reverse strand, counting down.
CTATGTCGAGGGGATGACCATGTCGGGCATGAAGATTGCCGAATCGTTCGAGGCATATCTTCCCTCTGCGGCGAAGGTGCTACACCGCATGGCGCATCCTGAGCTCCAGGCCATACTTTCCAAGCCGGGGCCGGCTAAGTACAACAACTTATACCTCACCGCACTCAAAGAGTGCAGTAACTGGCTCCCCATCTTGGAGGCGTATATCCAGCAGCGAGCTCCTAACAAGTTGTTCGCCGATACAATGCTTTTCGTATTCCACAAAGCGGAAAAGGCTGCTCTGATCATGGATCAGTTCAATGAACTTGCTATATGTCTTAACGGATATCAACCCTCATCGGCATCACAGAGCTTCAACGGTAGCGAGGCGCGGTTGGCTTACTTGGTGAACCTCCTCTTGGGAATACATACCAGTATACCCGACGCTCCTCCGCAAGGTTTCTTCCTGTACGAAGAGGACTTCAAACCTTCTTTCAACACACTGCTGACCTTCCAAATTCGCGAGGCCGTTCGTCAGGCATATCTCAACAAGCCCATGAAGCGCGCTGAGCAAAAGTCCTCGCGAAAAGCAGCAGGTGTGCTGAACAAGAACGGGCTCACAACGGGTATTTACAAGGGCCTGTTGCCTGAGGAGCCGGCCATAAATATCAAAGTGGAGCATATTCCTATTCCCGATGACCATGATTCGGGCATCGTCGACAAGAAAGCAGTGTACGGTGTCAAGGACCCCAGCAAACGAGAGGGTCAAGAGGTACTAAACACTCATCCTGCCGACGACAAAGCCGTCACACGAACATCCTCTTGGAATGGCGAGCAACATGCGGATCCAAGCAACCACACTCAGTCCATAACCTCTTCATCCACAGGCCCACACGTATCCTCTTCTGTCCGTGGAGAACCTTCACTAGCGGACGACGACACTCCACGAACGACCCCTGCCGCCTCGCAAAAGGCCTCTTCATCCAACTACCCATCTGCTTCAACGCGTGCCCGTGGCACAAAGCGCAAGCGTGGAGGAATGCAAGAGTCCACTAGCAGGGGATATGGCTTCGTGTACTCCTCCTCCTCAGACGACGACGAGAATCAGGCTGACGAAGAGGAGGCGAAATCTGCACCCGCACAGTCTGTGACGAAGAATGTCAGCGGAGAGAGCAGTGAAGAGAAAGAGGAAGCTGAAGGCGTACAGCAACGCGCCCCAAGCCCCGCGTTGTCTTCTCCACTTTCCTCGCTTGCTTCACAATCGCCGCGTACACCTTCGCCTTTGCCAACACTGACGCGGTCGCAACCAGTGAAGAAGGCGCGCCTCACGGGTCCAAAGGGTGCTAGTGATAAGGCGCGTTCTCTTTGATTGATCTGAATAGATTACTGCGGTGCTATTTGCAAGTTTGGAGCGTAGGCGATTTGCTTTGAGGAAGATTACGAATAATAGTTCAGAGGAACCAGGAGTTTAGAGAAGAAGGACAATAAGTAATAGTAATTGCACGAGATAATATCGGTGCAAGAGCTTGTAATAGATCGTAAATGCATTTTCATCATTCCAATTCAATCTCAGAAAAAGATAGTCGCGTGACGCAATGTAAATCGTTAAAACCAAAACGCCATCTGTGCTAACAATGCATCGCTACGTCATGTTATACTATGCAATACCCATACTCCCACGAACACCCAGAAATGCAAGTCGTCTCCATTCGTTCAAATCATAACAGGCACGTCTACCCTGCAACATCACCGATTCTCAACCACCGCTCCTCAAGCGCCAAAACAACCAATTCCTTCACGCTGCTCAAGCCGTCGTCCCGACCCAGTGCAACCGGACACAGCCGCTCGCTCACTTTCAGCAAGACCTTGTACAAATTGATAGCTTTCTTCTTGACCTTCTGCTCGTCGGCGGTGTCGAGATTGAGATCGATGTTCTGCATGATGTCCTTGGTTGATAGCTGGTCTGGCGTGGCGTTGTAGCTTTTCAGATGGTTAAGGAGCTTGTGCAGCAAGAAGTGCATCCATACGAGATTTGTCTTGGGATAAAACGCCCTCCACACATCTCCTTCAACCTCTGTCTTCCTCGTTGCCACGTCATCAATCTGAGCTGCTGCGGCTTTCCGTGGCGAGCGACGCGGAGTGTCTTCCTCGTCGAAACGTATATGCGTGTTCTTTCGCGGCGAGCGGCGCGGGGTCGCTGGTGCTTCTACAACGGTGGTGGGAGCTGATTGCAAAGGGTTGTTGTAGAGTGCTGCGCCGCGCATGTAGCGGTATATTTCGTACTGGTATTCTTCGGAAGCGTCGCCTTCGAAGAGAGCGGGATCTTTATCTAGGTCAAGGTACGCAACGTCCGCCTCAGGTACCCCAAGGCTCGACGAAGAGTTGGCGGTGGATTCAGAGGACAGGGCAGAAGATCGTCGTGAAGATGCAGATACAATATCCGCACGGGAGAGTGTGTAATCGATGACTGTTGTTTCGAGGCCTGTGAAACGCAGCTTCCGCCGTAACGGGTCCTTGATATTCGGTTGCTTCGTATCACCTTCCGGCCGTGAAGATCGAACACAAATGTTGCCCAGATGTAGATCGCGATGTTCAAATTTGCACGCCTCTTCCGCCTTCGCGACGCTCAAGCAGACGCCCCAAAAGACATCCCACACTTCCCATATCGAGCCCAAGCCGCCAAGTTCCATGATCTTCTCGCAGTCCGTGCCAGCGTCTTGCATTTCGACGATAGCCCATAGTTGCGTGTCGTCGTAGCTGGCTTTCTTGCTTGGATCGGGAAATTCACTCTTCTTGCCCCGCGGTCTTGATTTGTTCCAGCTGGTCCAGGCGCTGTTGAAGGAAGACGATGGCCGGCCTTGGACAATGGTCAAGTCGCGGAAGACGGTGAAGCCGGGAATGTGGTTCAGGTTCTGCAGGAGTTTGACCTCCGAGAGAACATCAGGGACATGGGACTTCCACTGGTCCTTTTCCTCACGCTCCGCCATCTCTTTTGCTGCCTGGCCCTCTCGGTCCCTAACCGCTCGCGTCTGCAGTTGACTTGGAAGAGGTGCATCTGGAGGCGTCTTCAGCGGGACAACCTTCAGTACCGACTCTTCCCTAATGCCGTTCGTTGCTGATGTAGCTGATAGACGGTATACTTCCGAGAATGAAGCTTCTGCGATCTTGGTAATCTCGAAATGAGGTTCCAGCTCTGCGGACCAGTCTTTAAAGGAGAAGACCTTTCTTCTATCGCTGAGTGCCAAGAGCGGAGAAGCATATGCAGAGTAGATGTCGTCAGGTTCGGGTGTTGGCTCGGGAGTGGGCAATTGCGGCTTCAAATGCACCTTTTCCCTAGGTTTTTGTTTCCGAAAAGGTGTGTCGCCCTCTTTCTTGGGCTCTATACACTCCAGACTCACTCGCTTTGGTCGTTTCTGAGTAGCTTGTTTCCGGCAGTCGAATTCCTTCCCAGCATTTGCATCCCGATTTGTGAGAACTTTGCGCATTTTACCCGACTTTTGCCGCGCTACCGCGTCCTCTTGCGCGGGGTAGTCGATCGATAAAGCCTTCATGCTCAGCTCCAGAGCGTCGTCTATCACAATGCCATCCTGTTTCGTTTCGCCTGCCTTGTACTTTTGCTCGGCTTTCTGTGACTTGGACTTTTTCTTTGGCACAACCTCGTCTTCAGTAGTTTGTGTTTGCTCCAAGCACAAACTTCCCAAGCCGTCCTCCAGTAGCACCACATCACCGTCTTTCTCCGTTATCTGTGTCGTGCTTTGTGCTGCATCTTCAAGCTGTTGCCGCCAATTTTCCTTTGCGATGCTGTTCGTCTTCTTGCTCTCAGTCTCGGCCAGCACGACAGCCTTCTCTGGCGAAATGAAGTTTGTGAAGCTTGTCCGTGGCCGGGCTGATGTCTTCTTCTTGCCGTATATTATTTTTGGAGGCATCTTGGGGCGTTGAGCGAGTGCTGAGTGAGTGGTGCTGGCGGTTGGCAATGGGTGAGGTTCATCGGAGGTGCAAGGGTGTGTTTTCGTCGGCCCACTTTGGGAAAATTAGCCGACGTCGACCTGGCAACCGCCAGCGCGTACGTGGGACGTAATTGCAGTCGAAACTCACTCTGGTCACTTTACAAAGCTGTGAAAGATTGATAGATGCCACAATTTCAATACTCATTGCCCACAGGTATCTTGCTCGCCAAATCGCTTCAATTACGTTCATCATGCTAGCCCGCTCTCTTTTCTAGACGCGTATATCCGCATCGATAGGCTAAACGCAGTCCTAGACTAGCTAATTATGATACAAAGACCCCAAAGGGAGGCTATAGTGAAGTGAATCCACATGCGCCCCTTACCGCGGCTCAGTCAGCACATCTGATGGCCCCAGAAGGCCGAGTTACGCGTTGAAGGCCAGCTCGCCGACCTTGCGAAGCTGGGAGATGTCCGCGGATGGGAGGCTACAGCTGGGCAGAGAATGTGCAAAGTGAACCTAGGCCAGGCCACGGCAAATACGTCGTGGCTGCCCAACAACGATGCAGGGCTAGCCGCACCTTGATGGAGAGGAAAGTCAGTCCATTGAAGCCTCAGCTTAGCCTGCCCGATGTTGATCCAGGGATTGCCTTCCGCCATTTGCCGTCTGCCAGAAATCGAGACTGGCTATGACATCGTTGCCCAGCTCATCCTCATATGCATACAAGATCTTACAATCATTAGCACAATAGTCGTCACAAGGATCCGATTTACAACATACCTCTCTGGTCGATGTGTGTAGCCATCTGATATTCTTCGCTGTAATGATATGCACCAGGCCGCCACTCTCCATATGCCGGATCTCAATAAAGCTGGGTTCGAAGGCAAGGATATATGGGTTGAATATGGCGAAAGCCTGCGGCGTACCCTCCCAGGTAATCTTCCAGTCTGGTCTCGCTCGCCAACCGTTTCGATTGACGAAGAAGGAGTAGTCGGTATAGCACAACAAGAACTCGCTCGCCATGCGTTCGATATGGATAGCTTTGATGTTCTCCCTCCGTACAACAAAATCGAGAGACGTGTCTGCTTGATCGAGCAGGGACTGAGTTTCGAGAGTCTCGAGACTGACGACTTCGAAGCCGCGTGCACAACCAACACAGAGTTTGGAGCGCAAGAAGTGTATTGACGTCGATTCGGTGGGAATATAGAACTCCTTGTACGGCTTGAGTTGATCCTGCCCCTGTGAGAGCATCCTAGTGAATCCAGACTTCTTCGCCTTGTTGGCCATACTCTCCTTGGGCTCATAGACCTTGATCGTGGTCGATAGCGCAGAGGTCTTGACGGCAGCAACCAGTTGGTTTCCAAGGCAGATGCCAGCTTTGAAGAAATTGGCATGACAAATTTTCCGTGGCCGTTTGGCAATGGCTTGGGCCTCATCCACATCCAGAGCCTCCAGTGAGTAAGAGTAGAGAGTCTTGTCGGCCAAAACGAGCACGATCTGATGTTGCTCGAGAACGTCGATCTGCGTGACACCCTTGCAGTCCAGTACACGCTTGGGTCGTGAGGACGAGTCTTTGGGCTTTCGCTCAACAATGTAAACACCGGCATCCGTTCCAAGAGCCAATTTCCGACCACCATCTAGCGTTTGTTAGAATGAAGAAATCGAGCAATTTAGCAAAAGACTTACCCAAAGGAACAGCGCAAGTAACCCTGATGGTCGGCGAGAAAAAGCCCTCGTTCAGTATAGTCTTTGTGAAGATGTTGCTTCGCTCTCTTAAGCTCCGTTGTTGTGACTCAATGTGCTCCATCCATTTTTGCTGAGAGATTGGAGTACTAGCAAACAAGGTCAACTCATAGCCGCCCTTGCCGAGGTGCTTGAAGGTGATGGGGTAGCCTTGTTGCTTGGTGGCGTCATTTCGCGGCGTGGCAGCAGCAATGGCCCTTGCCCCAATTATGTTTGCCGATGGCCGCTTGGCGATGCCCAGCTTTGGTATAATATCGTCCATTTGTGTGATGACAAGTAGCTCTAGAGGTATGGGCTTCTTGTAGACCTTCTGTTCTTCTCGCTTATTGACTGTTTTGGCTCGAACAAGCAGAACTGCGTGGTCGAAGAGATAGCATGTGATGTCGCCGATCGTTTCGGTTGGTGTCTTCTTGAGGTTGCCCTTGAATACCAACTGTCGGTTCTCATCGGTCAACTTTAGGTCCACAAATTCTCCAGGTCTGAACTTTAGATCCTTGTTGAGTTGCATCAAGTTGAAGTGATTTTCGGCCTTTCCGGACTCTATGTTGACCTTGGACAAGGTCTCCTTGATGATTGCGACCACCTTCGGAATATCTTGCTTATCTGGGTTGTCGTCCGCCGTGTATTTGGCAATGTTTTCCAGCAGTAATGGATACCTAGCCAATCTTGTTGTGGGCTTCGTAAGGTATCCGTTCAACTCGAGCTTTCTTGATTCCTTCATCCTCTCTACTTCGTCGACGAATTTAGAGAAGTTGGCGTTGGTGCGCTTCTCATGCTCAAACTCGTACTTACCGAAGAGCTGATTTGCGCCGTACTTGATGAAGGGGCTGAAGTGCGGAACGTACTCGAGGAAGATGTCACCAACGTTCCTTACCACAGGTTCCTTCTGCTGCCGTCGGGTGAAGGCTTCGGCCATTCGAGAGTTGACCATGTACACTTCCTGGCAGTTGGAGAAGACTGTGCGGACAAACTTCTCGCGGCGGTGCTCTGGAATCGGGGAAGTCTGAGGATTGCGGAGGGGTTTCATCCAGAAATCCCGAAGATATTCAAGGTCCTTGACGAAATCGCGCTCGGTGTACATGAGCTCAGAAATAACCTCCTGGCGTTTCTGCTCCTTCTCGGACACACTCTCGGACACCTCCTTCGGAACCGTGTTAATCCAGAGTTTTTGCTCTTCATTGTCCTTGTCCTCGTGCAAACTCGCACGAGACTCTTCTCGTTTGAGACCAGGCTGAAGGCGCAAATTAAGGCGGGCCTGTTGTTCCAGACGGCGCGGACAAGCAATCGAGTAGCACAGACGGTCTCGCGTACATGTTGGCGAATAACACTCCGTTAGAAGGGTAAAGACACCGTTAATCTCGGACTTCTCCTCCACTACGGTCTCACGGAATTGATATATCTCGTTGGTCGAGTCCCGCAATCGGTGTGCGTAGGTCACATCGTGAAAGAATTTCTGCGCATCCAAGGACCTGCCCAGGAGCAACGCAAGATTTCGATCGGTAGTTTTGATGATGAAGGAGATGAGGTCGACAGCCTCTGCACCTGTGAATGCGCTCTTGTATTCGAGTCCATCCTTCTCTCTCTCTGCCAAGGCCACCCTGTCCTGGAAGGTTTCGGCCACGCGAGATAGGAGGGCAGGATAGACCAGAGGAGCTCGCCGCTGAGCAGCTGGGACCATCCCCTGTCCGGTTTGAGACTGGCTAGAACTTCTGTTAGTGCTAGCCATTGTCTGGACCGAGCCTGGACGTGTCATAGAGGATGACATTGTGTCGGTACGTTCTGAAGGAGCGACGACGGTGGAAGCCATGGACATGGTACGTGACTGCGGAGTGATGCTGCCCTGACTGGTGTTTCTCGCCCTTTGGGGACCCATGTTCATCGATGACTGCGAAGATACCGGTGTCCTCAGTTCTCCGGGCGACACTGATGTGTCGCCCGATTCTCGCCTGCGATTCGGAATAACCCGTCCGCTCATCATCGTCTGTGTGTGGTCGGGATCCCTGGCATAGGAGCTCATGGACATGGTTCGTTCATCTGGGCGTTCTGGCACCACACGGCCCTGTGCTGTTGTCCTCGCCGTGTGATTCATGTACGGTTGCTGGCGGAAGGTGTTTGCTTGCGAGGGATTCATTGGACCACCAGGCGTGAACTGCGGTCGAGGATTCAGAGCCAGCGACTGCGAGCGATACGGATCAGCGTTCATGGCTGGCCCGGGCGGGCCAGGAAAACGGTTCGGTATGGGCTTATTGAAGGGGGGCTGGCCAGGAGGGGAGGTTCGTGAGTCAAATCGCTGGGGTTGCCCATAAGGCTGGCGCTCGGGGCGAAGGGGCTGCGGCAGATATTGCGGTTGGGGTTGGCGCTGGGGCTGCTGGGGTCCTTCTGAATAGCGAGAATTTTGGGCATAGCCATTAGGCATTGGACGGTTATAGTTGTTTGGCGGGTCCATGGGGCGCTGCTCCCCAGAATTGGGTACATTGCGGGGATCGTATTGCGGATGGGGCCGCCTATCGTAGCCATTCACTGGCGGGCGGATTGGCGGCGCGCGCTGCATCATGTCTGCCGTCTGGGAGGACATGGTCGCCGCGCGGTCTGGCATACGCATCTGCGACTGCGAAGTCATCGTCTGCGAGCGGCCGGCCATGGCTGGACTGGCACCGAAGATGTTTGCAAAGGCCGCGTCCCTTGCTCCCGTGGGCTGGCCATTGTTCGGCCCCCGCGCAAACTCTCCCCTCTGCTGATTGCCGTAGTCTGCCATGTAGCCTCTTCAGTCCGCAGTGGTTTCCGAGCTTTTCGTGGGCATCCGCACTCGTGCTATGGCTGCGCAGCGCTTTTGGGGGGTCTTCGGCGACGGATCGGGCGATGAGGCGTCGGCGACGATAAGAGAGGCGCAGGAGCAGATTCCTGTCAGACGAGATGGAGAAGCTTCTCTGTTCTCCAGGAGATGGTGCAAGTGGTGCTTTTCTGCGCCGCGGGGGGCTGGACGTGTAATAATGCGTGGAATCGGGGGAGTTGGCACTGGACCTGCCCAACGAGGGGCTGCGAACACTCGAGCAGACAGCAGGGCTAATGGTCGTATGGTTAGAGAGTAGAACAGGAGACGCAGGCGGCGGAGCGCGTAGGGTGGGAGCAGCGGCCAGGGGTTCGTGGGCGGGCGGGCTCGCTGCGTGGAGAGGACCTTGGACGGTCGTGGTGCAGGTGTGTTTGGTTCGGGTTTCTCTTGGCGTGCTCATCTTCAACGAACGGACGGACCTTGGGGATGCCGACCCATCTTCGAAGCATCAACAGGACCCCAACCTGCTTTGTACCTTTTTACGCGTCTGATCCCCGAGCCGACAACGAGCCAGCATGTCGTCGCAATCTGAGAATCTGGCGCCCAGCTTCGCGCCCTTTTTCGGCATGGTGAGTGCCACCAGACGTTCGCTGATGACTTCATGATAGCTAACAGCACGCAGAGCGGCATCGCCTTCGCAGTGAGTCCTGTCGCCCAGATGGCTTTCAACTAACATACCAACCTATCGCACCCAGATGATATTCGGATGTACGACCCCTCGCCCGTTTACATTGCGCGTGACAGCAGCTAACGACGAGCAGGCATGGGAGCAGCCTATGGCACAGCAAAGGCAGGCATCGGCATTGCGGGCATTGGAACATACAGGCCAGACCTGATCATGAAGGTATGGGCGCTTTGAATAGAAGTGCTGGAGTTCTAGCTGATCACATGCAGTCTCTCATCCCCATCGTCATGTCTGGTATCTTGGCTGTCTACGCCCTCGTCATATCCGTCCTCATCGCCAGCGACATCAAGCCTCCGCCGGACACACATTACTCGCTATACGCTGGATTCATGCACATGGCGGCTGGCCTCTCCGTCGGCCTCTCAGGTCTTGCTGCAGGTTATGCGATTGGAATCGTTGGAGATGCTGTGCGTTTGGTTACACCAACACTGAAGTGTGCTTAGGCTAACCCGTGCAGGGCGTGCGCTCTTTCATGAGTCAGTCGAGAATCTTCGTCGGCATGGTGCTCATTCTCATTTTTGCCGAAGTCCTGGGTCTTTACGGGTGAGTCGGTCCCAATCCAACCTGCGTCAGACATGCGGTGAAGCTCTGCTCTCGGGGCTACTCTGACCGCCATTGGTCTCACATGTCTACACCGGAAAATCCAAGTTCCAGCGTATCCTGCTCACCAGCTGACGCCTCTAGACTCATCGTCGCTCTCATTCTAAACACACGGGCAAGTGGCTGAAGGCAGAGACGCTGTCCGTTATTTGTACGACTAGTTGGTGTAGATTAGTTGGACGAGCATGCAACATATTGGAGTTCGGGAAATATTGGGGTGATGCAACCCAAGAGCTGACGCGGGCCACACACACACACACACACTTTATTGCCATGGTCAGCGCGGTCAGCTTGAGTAGAGCCTGTAGAGGGCTTCTAAATGTTATATGTGACTGTTATATGTGCATAGCGTTAGCGGCAGTTGGACATGCTAATATATCAAATCGAGGAGAACAATGGCAAGTAGGCCGAGGGCAGAATGTCGGCAAAACTGTGTGAGATGTATTATTAGTAGTAGTAGTCGAAGTAGTCGAAGTCGAGTACCATGGTTCCCCCCTCTGCACCGTACCAAGTAGCTCGATGCACGATGACTGCGACATGACAGCCCGTCAACAAGCCAGCGGCAGTCTGTGGCACACGCGAGAGACGCCAAACAACGGTGATACGGGTAGCTGCAGCGTTGCGGGTGATTTAAGGGTGAATTGCCAGTGCGGCTTGTGTTGCACGACGAGTGCGAAACACGGCCACGCTCGCGCAATTGGGCAGAAAAAGGCTATGCAGCCCGCACGTGTGTGAGGGCATGCACATGCAAGGAGGCAGCATAGTAGACTACTGTATAGCACCGCAGCAGTGAAAGGCTGAAGTCAACGGCGTCGCCGGCGGGCGCTCGTTCTCCCTCCAGGGCCTGTCGGCTGCTGCTTTGTGCAAGTTCTCGTTCCCCACGCCCGCTGCGTCATCTCGAGCAGAAAGCCCGCCAATGCGCCTCATGTAACCCCCCCGCCATGCTCCTGTTGCGCCAGCGCCTTTATATCATCTCCCGGCCCCTTGCCCATGGTTGTTGACTGCTGCGACTTGCCCGGTCGGCCCTCGCTCCCTCTGTTTGCTCGATTCGAATCAAAGTGATTCCACCCACACAATCTGCCGGCTGCCGTCTGCTGCCATGCGGTATTGACACCGAATACGCCAGGAAACAGTGCCCCCCTTCGTTCCCTCCTCCTGCCCTACCCGACCCCAACCTGCCCTACCCGCCTCGCCCTCGGTATACACTCGATAGGTATAGACAATACAGCGGCCATGGCGACTACCGTCCACAATCTGCTGCACCCGCGGCAGCACCACCGGGAGAAGAAGGATGGCCGTTCCCAGTCTCAGCAGTCTGGCCCGCTACACGACCGCAGTGACTCGGCCATGGACCGCCCGCGCGAGGAAGAGAAGCGCACCCTGGCGCAGTGGGAGGATCACAAGCGCACCTTGAGCCCTGACGAGATAGACAAGGACCCGGAGAAGAAGGTCGTGGGCCACTCGTCCAAGGTGCTGCGACAGGAGGACTTTGAGCTGATCAAGACGCTGGGGACCGGTGGGCCATGATGCTTCTATACGCAGGAAGGAACTGGTTTGCTGACTTGGAGCCAGGCACGTTTGCGCGCGTTTGGCTGGTGCGGTTACAAGACGCAAAGAACGGAGACGAGAACAAAGTCTTTGCCCTGAAGATCTTGCGCAAAGTCGACGGTACGTCTGCGCCCGACTCCCCGCCACTGCTCCTCTGCAGCTGCTAATGGCCATGTCTCAGTGATTCGCCTTAAGCAAGTCGAACATGTCCGGAACGAGCGCAACATCCTCGCACAGGTCGCAGGTCACCCCTTCATTACGACCATGGTCGCCAGCTTCCAATCCCTCGACTCGTTATACATGGTGGTACGCTACACACGTCAACCATGGATTGGTCAATGGCTGACACGCGATTGACAGCTCGACTACTGCCCTGGCGGCGAAGTATTCAGCTACCTCCGTCGAGCGCGCCGCTTCAACGAGCCCACGTCACAGTTCTATGCCGCCGAGATTGTCCTTATATTAGAGTTTCTGCACGAAAGAGAGGGCGTTGCCTATCGCGACCTGAAGCCTGAGAACATTCTTATTGACGCCCAAGGACACCTTAAGTTGGTGGATTTTGGGTTCGCAAAGAAAGTAGAGAATCGTACGTTATCTAGCCAAACGTGTTAGGCGAGGCTAATAGTGGACAAGGGGAGACATACACCCTCTGTGGCACACCCGAGTACCTGGCGCCTGAGGTGATACGGAACACGGGTACGTTCAGCGACACCACGACACTGGTCTTGGCTCACGCGCATTAGGTCACGGAACCGCAGTCGATTGGTGGGCATTCGGCATCCTAGTCTACGAGTTCCTCGTTGGCCAACCGCCCTTTTGGGACCAGAATCCGATGAAGATCTACGAACAGTATGTCACCTTTCTGGATGTTCCTATATCTTGGTGGATCTTGACGTTTTGCAGAATCGTAGAAGGACGCGTCCGCTACCCCTCCGCCATGTCCTCGGACGCCCGCGACCTCATCTCCGGCCTCTGCACTGTCGACACGTCGAAGCGCCTCGGCAATATCTCTGGTCGCTCGCAACGTGTAAAAGACCATCCCTGGTTCAAGAACATCGACTGGGATAAACTATATAATAGGGAGGTGGATGGCCCGATTGTTCCGCATCTCAGGGGGCCAGCAGATACGAGAAACTTTGATGAGTATGAGCCCGAGAGCGCGAAGAGAGACCCGTATACCAAGGAGCTGAGCGACAAATGGGAGGAGTATTTCACCGACTTCTAGGCGGAGTGAGGGAGAATGAGATCCACCCGACCGCTACAGCGAAGTGAGAGGGCGAGCTCGTGCAAATGATTAGCGTACGAGCAAGAGTAGGACAGCAGGGGAGGGCAGGGGAAGCATTGGCTCGTCGTTCCCCTGGACCTGGATCCCGGGAACAGGGATGGTTGGGGCTTCATGCCTGTTTTTCATTATCATGTTCCCTTTTTGTGAGACGTTTATCAGCGATTGACGATTCTCTCGTCATCCACGACGGGAGGACAGGGTGTGTGTATATGGATCGGATCAGCGTCCTTGTCGATACCATTGTGCTTTGAACGAACGAAATCATCTTTACCCACACCACGAATTGCAGGCCTTTGTACATTAGTCTCGATACATATTCCTTTAGATGCATCGATGCAGGTGCCGATGTGCAGTGCTTACTCTTTTCAACATTTGTCTTATAAGAGAAGAGAATATGCTTACGCTTATTCCCTCTCTGGTGAGACAGTACGGTGCTAGATTAGACTCAGGAAACTCCCCTTCCCCTACCCGTCGCCTCGATAAAATTGACTTTACGTCTTTCTCCCGACTTCGTATAGTAATACGTGCACTCACTACTCACACTCCTCCCTTACTACATCTCCCTTCTTCGTCACCACCACCGCCATCTACCCCCAGAGATATTAAGCATCCTACCTAACTTACCCCATGCATCCACATCCCTTTCGTCCTCTTCTTCTTCGTCTTCGTCTTCTATAAGCAACCGCGGAAAGAACGTGACTCCCCTCTCACATTCCCGTCTCCGCGTCTTACACTCTGTCTCTGCTCTGCGAAACTGCGCGAAACATCTAGGACATGTAGGTGCACGGTTTGTTTCTGAGAGGAGATGGAGTTCTACGGAGGTGCAGGTTTTGCATGTTAGGAGCGTTGGGTGGGGTTTACAGAGAGGGAGGGGGGAGAGGACAGGGGGTAGACTGAGGGTTTGGTCGATGGAAGTTGTTGGTGGGGACTTGAGGGGGAGGAGTGCGGGCATTGTCAGTTGGGGGTTGATATTTAGTGGTATGATGGGGGGTGTGAGTTGATGGGGCCTCTATTTGCCTGTGTTGGGGATAGAATAGTGCGAGTTTGAAGCGTACGGGGGTGGAACATGTGTGAATGTGCGAGTACGTGGGTAGTCATTGTGAACGAATTATTTCCTAGGGGGAGGGCCTCACGTATGCAGTGGTGTCAAGTCTATCACGACCAGCTCACGCGCGCATGTGTTGTCTTCCAATGTCTACGGACAGCTGAAGTATATCTTGGACGATCCTATCCAAGCATCTATTAGACTACTGTAAGTTTCGTTCGCGTCTGCATCTTGACTACAGACAAACCTGAGACGTGCGTAATCTGAGTAGCTTTAGCGAGAGTTGAGTGTCTAAAGCAGTAATTCGCTCCACGTCGTTGACTATTCGGGCTTCCCGAAACAGTGCTACATGTCTGAGACCAACTGAAAAGGTGTACTCGGGTAGGTGTTGACTGCCATGATCCTGACCGTGATGACTAAACGGGGAGGCTGCTGTTTCTCCATCAGACGGACATGGGATTTTTACTTTTCGATAACGCCGTTTGTGGAGTTCGGTTCTCAGCGGTCCAAGGTGGACTTGACCGCACCGGGCAATAGATAGACAACAGCCCGTTGACAAGCCCATGGCTGTAGTAGCGTATCCACAGCGGGGTACTTGTTTATTGACGGGTATAGTTGGCAAGACATTTGCTGTCCAATACGAACGGATATAGCAGCGTCTGCATTTTGACGCTGGAAGCGTGGTGAAGCAGAAGCGGAAGAATGCGGGCAGTCGCACGAATAGTTGCATAGAGTCTGGACACGCTCAACGAGCTAGCTGGCCATCAGCCACTTGTGGCGTTGGAGAACCAAAGTTGGGCAGATATCAGGTTTCTCAAGCGCGCATAACCGTGGCGTGTGGCGAATGCTGAATGTGAGTCCTCGGAGACGCATAGGGGCTACGGCGGTACGAGGCATGAAGCTTCCAACTACCGAGGACAATAGTATGATAGTATGGTACGAAAAGTAGGAATGCTAGCAAGTGTTGAGCGAACCTGACCTTGATCTTGACCTGTCCAGCAAGTGAGATAGATGGTGAGTTGAAGAGTGAGGTGGGTGGTGGCCTGAGGAGAGAAGGCTGCAATCAGCCAGACTGACACCTCCTCCCCACATCGTAAGACAAGTTGATGCCCATTGACTCTGCTGTGCTGCAACACCGCAGGGCTTACGACGCGTGCGGTGGCAAGGTGGTGATTGACACGGTGAATTGCTCGTACGGGTGCGTAGGAGCCAGTGAAGCGATGCGGGTAGTCTCATTAGAGCCATTCCCTCCGCCCAAGCTCGTGGAAATTGGACATGGGCACGCTGCTCACGAAGCTTGCTTTCTTGCAGACAGAAGCACAACACAGGCGCATTTCCTTTTCGCGTCGTATTTGACCTCGCTGCCCTTGTGCCCCCTATTTCCCGCCGCTGTCCTTTGTATCGCCCTCGATTCCCCCTCAGGATCAGGATCAGGATCAGGATTGCCATCGCCATCACGATCTTGGGCCCTCGCCTGCGCCACACCTCGGCGACCCGTCTTGGTGCTTTTCCCTCTGCAACCACCCAACCCTCACGACGTCGCCGCGCTTCCGACGACTGAATGCCCGCCAGAGCTGGCTCGTCGCCGGCATGAGCAGCATCAAGACGCGCCTGCACAATGTGCGCCACAAGTTCCTGCGCAGAAGCAGCGCGACCTCGACGGCTACCCGCTCCATCACGTCGTCGGCCGGCAGCGACAGGCTGCAACAGCCCACGAGCGCGCTCCGCAAGAGCATCTCCCTCTCCAAGCTGCCCCAGATGACCAGCACCGACGTGGCCGACGACGACGACAGCCCGACAGCCCAGCGGATGGTGCGGTCCGAGGTGTTGGGGACGGCGGCGGCCGAGCGTCGTGCCGAGCCAGCTGCCAGCTTGACGTCGAGAGATCGACACTCACGGCAGTCTGCATACACCAGAACCAGCACCAACACGGCCACCAGCGCAAGTGTCAGCACCCGCACCAGCGCCCGCCAGCCAGAGGGAGACGTCGACGTCGACGTCAACACCCCCATCGCCTGTCCCGAACTCACTCTCGAGGAGCCCACGCCCATCTATCCCCAGGTCCAGCCGGGCGAGCTCGACCGCCACGTGCCTGCGCCGTCACTTTCGTCTGCAGAGCCTAGCGACGTCGAATCTCCATCACCACTCCCCGCGACCACCACTGCGAAACCGATTCCACCAGCCGTCATACGCCGTCAGTCTGTCATTGCCAACACCGATGCAAAGATAATCAAGACGCTGCTCGCCCCCGACATCCCCCAGGCGGCCATAGCAACAGGCCCCCCCACTGCGTCCGACTACTTTGGCGGCGCGCCCGCAAACTTCAGCGCTGGCATGCTGCACCGCAAGATCTGGGTCAAGCGGCCCAATGCCTCGGCCACGCTGGTGCAGATACGCGAGGATGACCTGGTCGACGACGTGCGCGAGATGATCCTCAAAAAGTACGCAAACTCGCTGGGCAGGAGCTTCGACTCGCCCGACGTGACGCTGCGCATCGTGCCGCGCGACGCCCAGCAGGGACAGGGTCGCACACTGGGGCCTGAGGAGGAGATGTGCAGGACCCTCGATGCCTACTTCCCAGGCGGCCAGAACGTCAACGAGGCCCTCGTCATCGATGTGCCCCAGCGCAAGTCCCCCAAGCCCTCGCCGCGCGTGCCCCTCTACTACGAGCATCATGATGACTCGACAAACCACCAGACCGAGTACTTCCCGCCCATGCCCATCGTCAATCCTTCGCCATCTGGTCGGCACGGCGTCCACCAGAACGATGCACGAATGCCATTGCCCCATGCCCCACACTCCATCGCCGTCATCAATACTGGCCAGCTCCCTGCCCTACCCTCTCCCGGTGGCTCAAGAAGAGGCCCACTACACAGCCAACGTCCCAACTATCTCAGACACAACACCGCCTCGCCGACGATCTTGGCAGGCGGCGTCCCCTCGTCTGCTACCTCGAGTCGTCCCCCGGCCCGACCCCGCCATGATTCTTCAGCCTCAGAGGCCAAGAACTCTGCTACCTCCAACAACCCGATACCCACCCCTCCCGCCACCACCGATCCCATCACACGCCAGCAAATTTTGCAAACGTCGAATCCACCTACCCCGCGCGTCTCATCGCCTCAACCCACGACCAAGAAGCGAAGAAAGCGGCTACCACTAGAGTCGCCGAGCTTACCAGCCGGGCTGCTGGACGGCTCAGTGCCACCGATCAACGTGCTTATTGTAGAAGACAATATTATCAACCTGAGAGTTTTGGGCGCCTTTATGCAGCGGTTGAAGGTCCGATGGCAGCGGGCGATGAACGGAAAGGAAGCTGTGACAAAATGGAAGGCAGGCGGGTTCCACTTGGTTCTCATGGACATTCAACTGCCCGTGATGAACGGGCTCGAAGCGACAAAAGAGATCCGAAGGCTGGAGCGCGTCAACAGCATTGGTGTGTTCAGCAGCGGGAGCAACGAGGCACCCAACCAGAGGCTTGGGCAGGAAGGAAAGGCTCAGGACGAGTTGATCGAGGGCGACAGGCTGGGCGACAAGGGGCTGTTCAAGAGCCCTGTCATCATTGTCGCGCTTACGGCCAGTTCGTTGCAAAGTGACAGGCACGAGGCCCTGGCGGCCGGCTGCAATGATTTCTTGACAAAGGTAGGCTATCACCGATTCACCCCTCGCGTTCATGTGCTAATCTGCTTGACAGCCTGTCAACTTCGTCTGGCTCGAGCGCAAAGTCAAAGAATGGGGCTGCATGCAGGCCCTCATCGACTTCGACGGTTGGCGCAGATGGAAAGACTTTGCGGACAAGTCTGAGAACAACGACTCGACATCCAAACTCTCCGTTAGTTATCACAGCATGGCCCCATCGAAGAAAGCCAGCCCCACACTTGCGGCCATTCCTTCCGATAGCGTAAATGGCGTCAAAAAGGACGACGAGGCAAAGGACAAGGAGAGGGAGAGGGAGAGGAAGAGCAAGAGGAGGAGTCTGGGTGTTATCCCACCGCCTGCCTTGCCAGAGGAGGCTGAGACGCCGCCACTGGCTGTAGACAACCAGAGCTAGGGAGATGCTCCAACTGCTTGCCAGGAGGACCCGACCCTACCACCCACTCCGCCCTTCACACATTATTACGAAGCCAGTTCGCCCACCAATTACTAATCACCAAATTCCCTTGGCTGTAGACTGTTACAACACCGTTTTCCTTGAACTCTTATCTGGATTCTTATTGCATTACACGGTACTAATTTCCTATGTTGATCGTCTGTTAGCGTTTGTCAGCGTCTGGGTTCCCATATTGACGTCCCTTGTTTCTTTGGGAGGACGCCGTTGCATCCGCCTATTGCGGGCTGGTTTTTTTCCCGCGCATCTTATTTTTCACAAGGGTAGAAGGGGTTGCCACGGCCCGGTCCTCCTTCTTTACACGTACACGATTTGCATGCGAAACTCTCGTCTGCTTTTTTTGGGGGGAGGGGGAGGTTGATTTGGAACAGAAGTGGAGTGAAGTATAGAGAAGCGCGACACGAGGAGAGTAGGAGACTGTGTCTGAGAGTGAGAAAAGAAGGGGTACATATATGATGCTGACGGGGTAATGATAATTCACTAGTTGGTTCGAAGATAGTACTCCGACAACAGTTGGTACCCCCACTCCCTTTTCCTTTTACGTTTAAACTTTTGCGTGCGAGACGTTTACTATCACGCAATTTCCCCGTGGTCTCGTCCGGTGGTGGGGCAAGGCTGTCGATCTCCGAGTCTACTGACTACACTCATTATCACTCATGACTACCTACTAGAACCCGATTAGAGCAAGCTCGTGGAACGAGGCGGCAAGTGGGTACCTAGGTAGTTATATTAAATAATTGCCCCGAGACGGTGTAATGCCCCCGCATGCTGCGGCTAACGTGATCCTCACAGTCTTCCCATCTTCTATTGTTTGTGGTTCCCTTGTCAGTACTTACTTTACTTGATTACGGGTTTAAACGCACAACTACAAGACGTGGATTCAGTTTGCGTTATTGCATAGTCATTGATAAGGCATAATGGCAAGAGGGGTACTTTGGGTTTCGTCTCGAGTGGTGAATGGAGAGCGTCTTGCAGACGATAAGTTTTGCGACTGGTATGAGAATGTACGTATCCCTCTCCCTCCTATAGCCTATGTATCCATGGCTGCATTTGAGAAAGAAGATAACCTATGAACCCATGACTGCATTAGAAAAGAAAAACCAAACGCCCCCGTATACACCAATCACTAACCCACCCCACAGACACACATCCAGGAAGCCCTCGTCCTCTCCGGCGTCCCCAGCGCAGCGCGCTACGAGGCGCTCAAACCACAACCAGATGCGAAAGCTTACAGCAATGAAGCGCCGTGGCTTAACATCTGCCCATTCCCAGACATTGAGTTCCGCAACTCGGACGAGTTCAAAAGCATCACGGCCTCGGAGGAGTTGGTAGAGAGTATATATAAAAACGTGCGCTTCGATATCCGGTTCTACAAGGAAGTGCAGGTCTTTGAGAACGAGGGTGTGAAGAAAGGTGCGTGCAATCCATCCAAGCTATTGCAATAGTGTGCTGATTCAAGTTAGGGCCCGCAACGTTCATCATCTCTGCCGCCCTGGAACCTCCTGCTTCCCCTGAAGCGCATAAAGACTTCGACGCGTGGTATCGCGAGGAGCATGTGGCTCTTCTCTCCCGTGCGCCGGGCTTCGTGCGCTCGCGCCGCTACGAGTTTGTCGAAGGGACTATCCTCGACCGGTTTGTGCCGACTGCAGCGAATGCCCCGCGGTATCTTGCGCTGTGGGAATTCCAGGGCGATGTTTTGCCGTGGAAGGAGTTGGGCGAGAGTCGGGAGACGGAGTGGGCGAAGAGGGTTATGGGGGGTTTGGTCAAGGAGGAGGTCGGGTTGTATGTGTTGAAGAGGGAGTATCCGGAGAGTGAATGGGGGAGTGTTGGCGTTGAGAAGTAGATGCTCGGATGCGGAGTGACGTCGGTGCTTAGATGATGGTTATGCTGCGTTCCTCCTGCGATTCGTGGGATGTGTAGAAAGCGAGGTCTTCTCCTGACAGTAGGAAGATGCCAATTCGTTGATATTTTGGGGGATCCAGGTGGCATTGTCGGAGAATGAGAACGCCCAATTCCCAGGTCGGGTGGAAGTCTTCCTCTGCATTCCTACCGCACCGATCCTCATAGACGCCGATACAGAGGACCTGCTCGTGGAAGGTCATCGAGTCTGAGTCGTCTGCAGTTAGGTCGAAAAACGGTGCGCATACTTTCATTGCGTCGTCTCCGCAATGGAGGTGCGCCGTAGTCACTGAACGTACGGAATTTTTAACCTCTGTTTGTAAATCCAACTTAGCCTCTACGACTTTACCACGTAGCGTCAACGAGGCATCTTTCAGTTGCCCAGATACGTACGCGTCGACCTCAATTTTCTCAACTATCGCCTTTGCTTGACCATAACCACAACTCAGATGCGCTGCATGTAAAAATATGTTATTGTTGCTTGCCCAGCTCCAGCTTGGAGCTCGCCAATGGAGCGGAAAGGAAGTCGCTAAGTTGGGAATCTGAACCGAGCACCATAATAATTGCGGAAGTAGACGTTGCTCCCACAGTCCACAAACCAGTTTGTCGCCATTAATTTGTGACAGCTTTTGTGCAATGCCATGGATAGCCACAAGCTTATCGCTTTCCACGCTCATACCCATTCTGGAATACATATAGCAGAGCTGATTCCAGGCATCATACACCTTGTTTTTCCAGGCTTGTGTTACATGACTATTATTGGTATCGTTCCCTTGGAGCAGTAAGAGTTTGATCGTTTGTATCTCTTCCTCTCGGTAGATCCAGTCCGGGAGGCGTTCGGGGTACATAACATTAGCGATGTTACTTAGACATTCCCAATAGACACCAGAAGCTGTGAAATGCATCGTTCGCCGAGATAGAACACGTTCTTGCAGGACCCATGCTCTGAAGTTGAGAGGACCATTTTCAATGTCCCTCGAGAATGAGGATCTAGAACAAACAAGGTACTCAATTGGAGCTTGTTTCTGGCCAGGAAGCCAAAACTGTTTAGGTGCAGAAATTTCAAATGAGTCCGACACCATCGAATCATGCTGGAACCGTAAACCTACCGAGGCATCCTTAGCCCCTGCCGCAGCTATGTTGCATACTGCTGACGCATAGACTTGACGCATTGAGGCCGCTTCAGCATGCCAGTCAGTCAAGTCATCTTGAAAGATGCACAGGGAATCGATCCATAGGTAAGGGATGTCAAGCTTCCGACAGACGTATATCGCTTCTCGAAATGTTTTCGGTAAATCGCGAATATTTATACCACCTCTTAAAGTCTGCTCCGATCCACGGGTAAGCGTGACTGGTTGTAGACCACCCCAACAATGAGAAAGAGTGAAATAATGACCCTTGGTCTCCTCACTGGTGTCCTCGAGAAAAACCCTGGATCGATATGGGCTCTTCAAGTTGAGTAGACGAGTCGGGTACTTCGACTCCTTGAGAGGCTCGATGTGGTGACATTCTGCATGTGTAGCCAGACACTCGTTCAGTTTCGACCTTAGGAATGTGACGGCCTGTTCGAAAAGTGTATCTGTGGAACGTTGCCGTAGCAAACGCAACCCAGGATCTGAGGTATCCTTGATATTAACTTGATATTCGAGGTGAGTGCGCTGAGTTATCTTACCAGCTAAAGTGAAAGGAATGATTTGGAAATCTAGGTATCTGGAGGCCAAGCCGTAGGGCATCGTTAAGTGTACACAGAGTCGGCAAGACTCGGATGAATCTGCTTCACAAGTGTAGAGGACTTCGGGACAGATTACATCGCTTGAGTCAACAGCGCAGCACCGCCACAGGAACGCGCAGAGACGGCAAAATTGAGGTTGTGGAGAAAGTACAACACAGTCGCTTGTAATATGCCCACTTTCACTGTGCCCCAGTTCCGTAAAGACCGAAGAGCAATTGGAGCAAAGCGGCGACGGCATGGTAAATGTGTGGGGAACAGGCGGACAAAACTCAAGTTACAAATGCGTGGTCTTGAATCATGGAATTTCTTGCCCCATAGTCAAGCTGAACAGCGCAGGGTTTGGGTTAAGATATGAGGTGATGAATGCACAGCCTTGTCGCTGCTGCCTAAAGAGCAGCCTCTGTCATAATGCTAGCCTGCATCAGGCAGCCGCTCCAATCTCACAGCCTCACCACTCCAAGCTCAAGCTCTCAAACCAGCTCCCTTTCTTCTCAGCCTTCACCACACTCTCTACATTACCCTTGCCCAAATCACCGCCATAAAGGTGCGCAAAGCACCCGCGTCCCACCTCTTCCCATTTGACTTCAGCCTTGTCCTCGCTCTTCACGTCGCCATCCCCATCGGTCCCCGCAGCCAGCACCTCGTACTTGATCTTCAGCAGCCACAGCTCCGAGACGCTGCCGAAGAACTTGTCTGCGGTGCCAGGCACTTGTTCAGATGTCGACAGGTGGATGTAGCCGTCGTTGCGGTCGAGGTCTGAGAGCGGAAGACGCGCGGGGAGAGGTGAGGGCGGGGCGGCGGGGAGGATCTTGTAGAGGTAGGTTGGGAGCGGCGAGGGCGCAGGCATGTTGGCTGGCAATATTTCTGAGAAACGAAAAAGTGATTCGATCAAGCTAGAGCTGGTATAAATGAACGGCAATGTGAACGTCAGGTCAGATATGCGCGTCCGTCGCCTCCAAAGTCGTGTCCACACGGTCGACGCGCTGTGATTTGTTGATGAGCATTACATAATCACAAATAACCCACCTGCCACCGCGAACTAGGTGAATAGCTTCGAACTGGGTGAGCGCTACGAAATCTAGCTCGTAAGAGTATCAAGAAGCCTTCGATATGAGCAACATACCATCACTTCGCACACACTTCAAGGAGATCTCGAGACTTCGTGTAGACAAGTAGCGGCTCGTAGTCACGGCCGCCGACGTCATTGCTCTGACCCGATTATACTTGCCCGGAGGCGCACTGCGAGATAACGGCCTCAAATTTGGGCCGAGAAGACACGAGAGCAGATACAACAGCTACAGGCGTGGGCGGGCACAGCAAACTGAACGGGCAAGAGTTTTCCAAGCAACACACTTTCTAGCGCTAGCCAAGGGGAGTGCGACTACTCGAATTTCGCTCACGGCAGTCGCCAGGCTAAGGATTGTGCAGCCGATGCAATGCCCTCACCAGAAAAAGCTATAGCAACTCTCCTAGGCTACGACCACGACTACTCATTCGGCTCCTCTCCGGGGAGTTGACGCTACACCCTCTTCTCACGCCAACATGGATGCCAACTACACCGAATCGCTGTTAGCCGACGACCAAAAGGCCCACTTTCGAACATTTCCAAACGGGACGACTATTTGCTGTTTACGTGCTTTCGATGGTGCGCCCAGAGACGCGCTCGTTCGCTTTGAATATCTCGGCAAAGGCGCCGCCAATGTCGTTTTTAAAATTCACCGATGGGAGTACGACTATACACACGCAGGAACCTTTCTCTTTCTCTCTGTCCGTGATCAGAAAGATGGCCTCGCTGCGGCAGGAATTCCAAGTGAGATGGTTGCCAACCAAGTGCTCCGAGTTGCCAGAGGCAGGCCCAAGCATTTAAACTGTGACGACATCGTCTCTGGCTTTGAGGAATCCGTTGAACCGATCTTTGCGCCCGGGATACTAAAGGCCCTTGAGATCGACGAAACGTTCGAAGGCGCAGTCAAGCTACGCCAAGCTGAGATCCAGCTAGGTGACGACTTCAGAAAGCATCTCATGGACCTCAAACGTGTAGCGCTCTTTCCAGGTACCTTGGCTTATCTCGCTAGCCTGACCGAACGAAATACGGTCACTATGGGACGTTTTAAAAGCGAACAATTCTTGGCGCTAAGAAATATGGGCATCCTCCTCCCTGACATGTCGCCCGTCTCAGGCGTCTCGATCACCCTGGAAATCAAGCCTAAATGGCTTATACAGTCTCCTTCAGCACCTAAAGACGCCGTCCGTTGCCGAACTTGTGCCATGCAGGTCGCTATACCGAAGGGCAGAGAGAACTACATTTGCCCGCTCCGTCTGGTCCATGGTAGTGCAGCCGATCTCAGCTCATGGGCTCGTGACATAGTAGCAAGTCAATTTGGCGATGTCGCCGATGTCCTGCGTGACCCGCAAAAAGAGCAACTGGTCTCCTCGATGGTTAGACGACTGATCGACTATCTCACTACGGGCGACGGTTTGCTTCTCCTACTGCACATGCAGTTTTTACAGGGCAGGCTTGATCCCCAAGGCATTATCGTCCAAGAGCAAATGCAACTACGCTTTGTTTTCGATCACAATTTGCGACTGGCCATGACACTACGGGACTGTTCGCTATTCATCCTGATACCTTACGCTGCCGAGTCCCCGATTACATCCAAGCTTGGCGATTTGGACTTCAAGTCGGAGAAGAAATTCGATGACTGGAGGGAGAAAGAGGAGATGCTATTAAAGGGTGACATGTACACAAAGACAGCAGATGGGCCGGACTGCTGGCTTCTACGGGTTTAGGCATCCCTGAGGGCGTAAATCGATGAGATCGCCAACAACAGCTGGATGTATAGAAATGATCGATGCGGTCTGGAGTTATTCGGTATGTTAATGTCTGGGAGCGGCTAGGGTGGCTTAGTAGCCTTTGTAATCTTTAGACGGCAGTTTTATCATTCTTCGAGCTTTGGAAAGTAATGATCAAGCATCGCTACTCCGCAGAAGTGAAGTTGTCCCAAGGATGTAACGCCACAAGCGCCTAGTGCAGCGAACATCCATATGTCCCTAAACAGTTCATCAAGAGAGAGGTACGATGAAACCTTAATTCATCTTTTAGGTTCTCTGGTACTGAGTAGACAGGCTTTTTACATTGAACTAGGGTATACGCCCAAAATCCCACATACCTCACGTAGTCAGGCTAGGCGCACAACCGCACCTGACTACCTCTCCCTTCCTCTTGAATCTCCCGTACTATGTGCTTTTTTCCAATGCAGTGGCCCTCGTAGGCTTTTCTCCCCTTCCCTAACCCTGATCATCAGCTTACAATAGCATGCAGAGCCCTGTCAAGCGGATCGGCACCGAGCACCCTTTCCAGTACGCAACACCTGCATCAGCTTCTAGAATATACGAATGCTTACATCGGTATGGCGGGTACATAATTTTCATTTGGACGATTTCAATTGATTTATGGCATGGCATGGAGTGCACAGTGCTAACTCTTTCATTGTGTTTGAGGGTTTTTCCATGTGAGCCACTCAGTCCAGGACCGACGGCATCATTGTGGATTTATTCCAAGTTCTCGTTCAATACCGCCTTATCGTCCTATTCAACAATGTAAACCGAATCTCAGAATCTGGGTCCAGTAATCCTGGGTCCACACGCTTGGAAAGAGGCCTTGTGACATAGCTCGGCGACGGTCCAAATTTAATTTCTCTCGTCGATTGGCACCCATTCTTATCGGGTTAGACCTAACGCAGATCTGGGTCGCCCACTGTATTCCTATGCCTTGAAAAATTACAACCTTACGCGACACCAAAGATTTGAGTGGTCGAATTTCACCGCCTGACCCTGCATGTCGCATATTTTCATGTACATGCTTGGTCTGCAGTTCGGAGTCGACTGCTTACTCCCTAAATGTGCGATGGCAATGGGATAATTGCACGGAAACGAGAGGTCGATTGTACAGTTCATCAACCTCGTTTTCGAGCTACCAGAACTCGAGGCCGATGACCTTCTGCTGGCACCAGCTAGATGTCAAACAGAGTGCCTCGTAAGAGATGAGTTAGGCCCATTACAAGCAGAAATCATTTCCCATATCATGTGTCATGGGTTCACTAAAGCTATGCCCAAAGCGATCAAGAGTTACCTCGCTTTTGAGCTGGATCTAAGCAACTCGGACCTCGGTGAACCAAATCTCGGCGAATTGAAGACTTCAACGTCTGGTTTCAAATGTACACGACGCAATTCCCTTGGCAAGAAAGATGTTACACAAGACTCAAAGTTGTGCAACAAATGCAACTCCTCATCAATGCAACCAACCAACATCCGTCTACCTACTGCAAATCGAGAATCGGGAAATACCTTGACGTTCTGAGAGTGCAAAGACTGCCATCAAATCTGGCGAAGTGATGGACTGAAGGCCACTAGCGCGTTTTCCAGCGAGTGCATGGCTTGTCCCCGTTCACCCGATTCTGTGAAACCCAGCAAGAAGCAGCATCTCAGGTGGAAATGCTCGAAATGCCGAGCCGTGTGGAGCACGTTCTCACATGCGTCCAGGACTTGTCAGCCTATGAACGGGTGCATTTGCTGCTCCTGACAATGATGGCGACGTGCGACCTCATATTGGCACCCAATGTATGGATGGTTTTCCCTTGCTTTACTCGATTTTGTTCTTCTCACTCGACACCCTCCTGTTCGGTAGCAGCCGACATAGCTGCCTCTGAATCTCATCTTGTGAAATTTTCTATCTCAATTCATAAACATCTCCGCACTCAAACTACTTTCATAGAAACCAGCGATAGCTCAACTAGGGCGCAGGCGCTTTGGAAATTCTCTTATCTCAATTCATGCACTTCCACTCGATACTAAGCGGGCAGCGATATTCTTGATATTTTCTTCTTTCTCGATTGATTTTCAAAAGAGACATTATTCCTCTACCTCGCCGCATTCAGATCATGCTCATCGCCAATTTTAGAGCCGTGGTTGTCGTTGCTGCGCTAAGTTTGCGGACTCACCTTCACACTGAGCCGGCAAACAGGTGCGCGTGGTCTACTTCAACGCCACATCCACCTCAGCTCTCTTACCTCACTGCCGCGCAGCACACCGTCCACGCTCCATAATTGCGCCAATAATTTCGACGAATAGCCATCATGATGTTTTCGAGGGACTACCTCTTCGAGTACCGTCACCAATTATGAAACTTTCACTCTCAGGCTAACCAATTAAAGGCTCTTCACGACCCATAAGTTCAGCGACTTTTGCTTCACAAGACCGGGCGAGAGAGGTCTTGAAGTGCACAAGGTACTTCTGTCGGCTAGATCACCAATATTCAAATGGTACTTCGAAACGCACAAGGGCAAGGTAGTGCTGTTACATCACCTCTAGATCTTGAATAGCTGCTAACCCAAACGTAGAAGGCCGACTTGCTTGACCTAGTGGCGTGCGAGGGAATCATGGGCTACGACAGTGACGACGAAGCCAATAATACAGCGCTTCGGGACTCTCTCTTTGACATCATAGCGTTCTGCTACTTGGAGAATTGCAGCGACTGTCGTCGCGACACCAACATCCACTTCAACATACGCGTTATTCCACTCCTGCTCACGCACGCGCTCGCCGACCGCTTCGAAATCCCCGATCTTGTTGCCGGGGCCGAGAAAAAGTTCAGAGACGCGTTCGCCTGGTTTTGCACGAATGCTGTTGACGAACACGTGGAGTCAGCGCTGAAGATCTGTTTCTCTCCTGATCTTCTCAAGAAGCGCCATATTCAAGGTCGCACTTTGGAGCTACTGCGTGATACTGCGATGTGGATGTTTGAGCAACAGGTTGAGAACTACAAGAGGGCTGGGCAGAGAGAAAAGCTTATGGCGCTGATGGCGGGTATACCGCAAGCGTCTGCGAAGCTAGGTCGGCAGCTTGTGGATGCTGATCAAGCTGGTACAAAGGGTGAGGCTGAGGGAAGCGTGAAGCAGGGAACAAGGGAGTGACGAAGCGAGAATGCCATTCGGCGGACTGTGTACTTATTTCTTTCGTGTTATGGAAACGGCGATGGGTACCGGAATGAGATCATGCAGTCATTACTGCGCTTGGTTTTGAGGAGAAACAGCCTCACCATAATTCGATACTGTGACAGTGATTTTTCAATCACGTCTTCTTTCACTTAAAACCGTTGCTATTTCTGTCACGTCTCTACCTTTACCTGAGCGCTAGGTTTATGCCACTATTTATTTGTTCCCCAAATCCAACTGATATCCTCCACTGCATCTTACATCTAATGCCCTTTGACCAACTAGAACCACCAATAATGCCTCTAATAGCAGCTGTACAGGATCAGCCGCAACCCATGAGCGTCGAGGGATTGTCAAAAGAGTGCCTTCGCGAGTATGAGAGGACATGAAACACTTAAATCCGAAGGTGCTGACTACTTTTAGTCTTTACATGACCGGCCACTTCTCTGATGTTATCATCAAATACCACGACCTCGAGATCAAAGCTCACAAGTTGGTTCTTGCAGCCAAGTCATCCATTCTCAAGAGGCTCTTTGATCAACAACCCTCCAAAGTGAGCGAAGTCTTCATGCTATAGAGCATGATCTAACAAGAAGCTAGAAAGTCCTTGATCTCTCACATCGTAAATGCCACCAATGCACCCAGATTGAGTTGGGAGCTTTAAAGGCACTGATAAGCTTCTGTTACACTGGGGATCCCACGGATCTTCGTTTACCAGACGATGTCTTCAATGCCACATGGGATCGTTTCGTGGACTTCTATGTTTCAGTCTTTGTTCATGCCCACACATTCAAGATCAACGACCTTGTCGTATATAGTGGACAGCAATTTCGGGATGCCGCTTATACTTTCCTCAAAACCCTAAATGACGACGAGGCCATCGAAGTGATCGCCGATTGCTACGCAGGTAGTGCAACTAAAAATGATGGCCCTCACTTTGCGTATCGCATTATCGGCCTTCACGTTTTTGGACGAAGAATACTTGCATTATTGCGCGACAACAAATTTGAGAAAGCCTTCCAATACATGATCGGGGTTCAGGAGGCCACGGCCGATCTTTTCAGCCAAACAACCTTTGATGGAAAGAGCTTTACGCCTAAAGATGGTCGGGAGCTATTTCCTACCAGAACTTGGAGCTGCGACGGGTGTGGCACTGAACATCGTTATGCGGCAATGTCAGAACCAAGTGCAAAGTTTCAAATATGCCCTTGCTGTATCACTGAGGAGCAGCAAGAGGCGATACGCCGTACGTGAACCCAAAGGATAAAGAAGTTGTGGGTCAAAAGCGAAAACGGATGACAGATTAATGGAACTGGGGACATCTCGCATGGAGACGAGAGCGAAAGAGAGAGGCGAAACTTCGAGATTTCTATCAAGACAGCGCCCAATGGTAAGCATGGATATTCCATGCACCGGCCATCTTAAGGAAGTGCGAGGGAAGAATCGGCAGTCTTTAGCCCTTGCGCATATGCTCATTGAGCACCGAAAATAGAGGTAGGAAGCTTGGACCTGGTGCCTCAGTATCATGCTATTCGACTTGAAATACCTGATAGGCTGATCTAAATAATACATTTGCTCACTTAAGGTCCGATGAAAATAGATGAAGCAAACACTGGTATCAATCGTCAATCGGTCCACTCTTCACCTCAGTCTCCACTTGCTCCGTTCACACCTCCTTCCCTTCAGCCATAAAACTTGGACACTCCCTCACCGGCAAACTAATCGTCGGTCTTATGCCCTCACAACCGAAACACCGTCTCATACTCTATACAAGTCCCTTGAGCACCGTCTCCCTCCACTCCTTCGTGTCGATCCCTACGTGTTTGTCCTGCTAACATTTCAACGAGTCACCTTCCCAATCGCTTAGTTCATGATCATCTCGACGTGTTTTAGAAGCAAGCACGAGTCCTCCAGTAGAATATCGGCCGAGCTGTCAACACCGTAAGTGTGCGCCAGGAGATTGAGGAAGATGCGTGTAAGCTTCGAGATTTTGGTGCCCCTGTCGATTCCAATGTCGGAGAACATGCCGGTGGAGAGGAGCTCGTCGTAGAACTCGTTCGTTGGCTCTATGTTTGTCTAGGAAACCATTGGTGTAGGTGAGCGGCGGATGGATGGATTCTGAGGTTGATTCAGAGCGAAAGGAGGGCAGAAGCTTTTCATCCGCAAATTTGTGTGGACCAAAACCAGACGCGCAAGCATCGAGAAGACCGAGGAAAGGCGTTGTAGTAAATCCAAATGAAAGACTTTGCACTTCCACGATTCTGCAGGCGTATGTGGTGGATCATACCACTCCATTTCTCGAGTCAAACCTGGTAACCAGGATGGTACAAGTGTATTGAAGTCCAACTCGCACACTTAGAAGAGTGCTTGCCTGCTTGCTCTTGTACGAGCGAGAAGCATTTGCTTTTCCGACGTTTTCAGCAGCTCAATCGGTGCGAGGTAGAGAGGTGTTTCGCTATCGTAAGACTGAAAGAATAGATAATCGAAGGATAAGAATAGTACAAAAACGATGACAAACACCCATATGGACGAGAACCGGCGCGACGAGAACATGGTTGAAGTAGCTGCAAGGTTATGCGCGGTGTTGTAGTACTTTGATGGCGGCAAGTATGTTGGTAGTGGAAGATGAGGAAATATTCATAGAGTTGTTATATACATAGGTATATACGAGCGCACGTACAAAATGGCGGTGACTCGTGATGACTGCGCAATATTGGTGTCCACGCGCCCGCTCACCTCGCTATCTTTAGATATAAGCTTTCTTTCATCTGGACAAAAAAAGATAAATGTAGCTCCACATTATTGAAATTTTGTCGCAAAAATACTTCGCGGCGAAAATTTGATACGATAGGACCAGTGGCCCGTGCTGAAGAATTTGGGTCTTATCAACCCTCATGTCTGGTAGCGATAGTGAGATGACCTGTATGGACCACAGTGGACGTCGTCGCTCTTTCAAAGTCGTCCAATATACAACTCTACGCCAAAGAGTCGCAATGCGCGATTCGTTTGGGTACCGACAGCTTCCGATCGACTGCTTCAGTACATCAGCTAAGTGCATCGACTGTTGGGTCCAAGATCGGAAGCAGAGTATCTGAGGTTGCTGAATTCCGGGAAATCTCAGGGCGCAGAGTTGTAGTTGTCCATAGATTTGCTGATATGTTGCGGGTCAAACAGCATATGAGGACGAATGGGTTGGTGTCGTGATAATGCGGAATGTTGCCGCACAGCATAACCAAAGCATTACCAATGTATCACATAAGCCAACCCAGCAACGGCTCAGGCACTCCCGAGATCCGAACCACCAAACCAGTCCCCTCTAAGTCTGTAACGGATTGCGTAAGCCAGAAACAACTCCTAGCGCCGCGTGTGTGCAATTCATCAGTCGGGCGGCTAAGTTTCTTATCAAATCGCGCTCGGCGTTCGCTCTTTTCAGTGTTTGTCTTCGCAATATAGAACGGCGCATCACGTCATGGCCGCTTTTGGTGCACGGCCGCTGTTGACCGGACTTATAGCGGGTCTACTTCTTGCACTGCTGTTGCAACAAGTGGTTCAGACCCAATTGCCGCTTCACAACACTGCGGAACAAACTACATTGCAGCTACCCTTGTCCGAGTCGATGGCGCAAGTGCTAAGAAATACTCTTCAAGCTGCTAGACAGCGCGCGTGGGCCGGTGGATACAAAAGCGCACGACTCCCCTCTAGCTTCCAGCCCCTCATACCTTCATCTTCAAACTTGACACCTCATACCCTCTTGTCCAGTTCTACAAAGTCTTTCTCGACAACACCATCCACCATGTCTGCTCAGAAATCCTTCATCGACGCCGTCAAGGACCGCCGTACCATCTACCAGCTCACTAAGGAGGCGCCCATTTCAGACAAGCAGATCCAGGAGCTCGCCGAGAAGGCCATCCTCCACGTTCCCTCGTCTTTCAACTCTCAATCCACACGTCTCGTCGTCCTCCTCAACAAGGACCATGACCAATTCTGGGACTTCGTTCTCGAGGCCCTGAAGCCTTTGGTACCCGAGGACCAGTTCGCCTCTACCGAGCAGAGGGTGTCTGGATTCAAGGCTGGCTATGGAACTGTAAGTTTTTTGTCTCTTGATTGTGGTCGCGAAAAGGGTTCCTGTTGTGGAACATTCGAGAGATCGAGCACCCCCACCATGCATGATGCAAGGCTCGGAACGCCACTCCCGCGGCCTCGGAACATTCCGCGCATCATTGGCTGCACCCTCCACATCTCACATCTCACACAAGACAAGTGACTAACTAATCGTCTCATAGGTTCTTTTCTACGAAGACCCAGAGCCCGTTGAAGGTCTCCGCAAGTCTTTCCCGCTCTACGCCCACCACTTCGGCACCTGGAGCGAGCACACCAACGCCATGCACCAGTACGCTCTCTGGGTTGCGCTCGAGGCCGAGGGCTTTGGCGCCAACTTGCAGCATTACAACCCTATCATTGACCAGAAGGCTGCTTCACACTGGAACATCCCTCTCGAGTGGAAGCTCAGGTCCCAGCTCGTGTTTGGCGGAAAGGGTGGCGAGGCTGGCGAGAAGCAGTTCCAACAGGTGGAGGGAAAGAGGCTGTTCGTCCACGGCGCAAAGCAGTAGAGGTTTAGGAGTAACGACAAAGACATGATCAACACGTGCATAGCGACTGAATAAACATATTTCGAATCTACCCACGTACACTAATCACTGCACCTAATCGCTGAATGCTAACTAAAAATCCAATCCAGCTGATCTGTTTTAGGATTCTGTCGTTGCCCGTAAGTATTACGACATATTGTCTAATACCCAGCATATGATGGCGCCTTATTGAGCTTGGCCCAACCAAGCATTCTCAGCGCCGAGCCTGTCAAGCCCGTTTCGTTACTAGCAGCTCTGATAGCGAATATCCATCTAGATTCACCGCGGAAATTTCTTAAAATGCTCGCACCGTCGCCAAGTGCATTGAAATTATCTACACTAATATCTATCCCGAGTGGTATGACGCAATGCACAAGGGCGATGGCACATCCGCAAGTATGAGGTACTTCACTACTGTAGTACTGGTCGCTATGTTCTTAACGGGGGCTTCGATGGGCTTCTAAGCCTTCTTGAAAGTGTGCATGAGGTGGGTGAAAAGAGCAATGACGACTGGTGCAAGATGGTATGGTAAGGCTGGGGACTAATGCTGATAAGTCTCACTACAACTCTTAATATGCATGATATGCCTTTACAATGGCAAAGATTTGAAATATATTGGAGAAAAAGGATGGATGTGTCTGAAGGTGAGATGCTGTTCTACGAGTCACCGGAAATGACGCGCGACAAGCACAAGGCAGTAGGCAGTGCTACTTTGCCGTCGAGGCCATGCATAAGCCCTAGCACACTGACACTCGGTATCGCTACGACGAGGCTTACAAAGACAGTGAATCGCATTCGTGGCGTTCACGTTGTGATCAGCACTGCCTCCACCAGTGACCCATAGACAAACCGCGTGTTAGCGTACGTTACAATACCATATGTGAGCCAATCAATTATCTTTTATCGATACACGCATAGCGCGAAAGCGAAACACGAGCGCTGAGCACGACAGCCTGATGCACTACGGCCGGCGATTCAACCTCACGACAGCCTGAGGCTCGCATCGAGCAACAATGCGAACTCAACGCGTGCCCCTATGCACTGGCTTCGCGGTTGCAATGTACTGTATAAGGACTGTCACCGCGCGTGATTTCGTTGATCTGAGCTAACAAAGACGACGTATAACCTATCTCAGAAATAATAGCAACAGTGAGAGCAAAAGAAGCAGGCACCACACCACACACGTACTACATTACTATGGCCACCATGAGCGCCGCAACACACGTCGAGAACGATAAGCCACCCATCGATACCAACACTCTCACCAGAGGAGAAAAGAAAGAGCTCATTGCCGCGGATGCCATCTCCGTCAACAGCACCACGTTCGGCACCCCAGATCTCTCCTTCGCCCCCGCAAAGTCGCTGCACATCAACGCAAAAGGCATTCCTATTTTGGGCTTCGCTGCACCTCCTGCCGAACTTGTAACGAGGGTGCACAATTTCGATGGCAGCGTCGCATACACGTCAACAAGGGCGAAGAGGAGCTCGGGGAGTTGCGTATTAACAGATGCAGATGGCATGACGCTGATTAGTACTAAGTACTTCTGCGGGACCAAAGATCCTGTGTTGAACCGCTTGGATGCATCCGAGGGCATCCCCAAGGAGATCAAAACAGTCTCGAAATGGACTTCGCGCAGCCATGAGTTCCTCTTGCCTGACGGCCGCACGTGCGCATGGACATACAGGAAGGAGAAGGGCTTTGGCACAAACGGAGCAAAGGGTAATGCTCTAGTCCTAATGCTAGGCGAGAAGCGCATCGCTGTGCTAGTCAGGAACGACGACACTCGCACATCAGGCAGCAACTCCTACAGCGCTGGCAACGGTGGTGAGCTTGTACTGGGTGAAGATGTCGGAGGGAATCATGGCATTGATGAAGCTCTGATTGTTGCGACGATTCTTCTGATGCTGAAGAAGGAAATCGATCGCCGGCGGACAGTGCAGGTCGCGATCACTGCAAGTGCGGGCAGTTGAGGGACGTGGAGAATTGCTTCAGGCCACAGTACATTATTTATATGTACTTCAGATGCATTATTCCAACATACTCGTAGTGCGTGTATTTGTATTTTCTCAGTTCTTGATTCATCATACACCGGAGACTTTTCTATAAAACGATGCCTGCCGGAAAAGATCGTCTTTACGTCGCACTTTATGCTCGAGGAGGAGCACCTTCTATGCCAGGCAAGGAAGACACGTGAGTAGGAGTCCTGGCACGCATCGCAAACTACTGTCGAATTTGTAGAGCAATATGCTGACAAACATGACGATAATACAGATACCACTGGGCACTTCTGGTCGGCCCCAAAGACGAGGTTGGTGATGGCATAGGCATGCGCTATCACGCAAAAGAGCGCATCATAGGGCCAAATGCGTCTGCGTGGGTTTTCGAAGAGAGAAAAACTACTTTGTCAGCGACTTCGATGCTACTAGTGTGAGTGACAATAACCAAGGTGGAGAAGGAGGATAGATTGATATCCATTGTTCGAAACACACCGGTTAGACAAGGCGTAGCGGGATGGAATTGCGTTGGGTGGGTACAAGAAGCAATGCAAAATCTAGAAGCTGACGGGAAAGCTCTTGGTACAAGCGTGACTGAGTGGACGAAGGTCAGGAATACCGCGATGGAATACTGCCAACGGAAGAAGGACGAGCATCGTTTCGACGGACAGGGGAACTCTGATATGTTCAAGGCGCCTACGTATGACTTAGTCGAAGGGAAGGAGAAGATTTTATGATTAGTGAAGTCCTGGGGACTTGATTCAATCAACCATCTCCAAAGTATTCCAGCCGTATCTTTTCCATCGCCAACTCTTTAGGCATAGGCTGGAGAAAAAGGTCGACCTCATCTCGCCAGAATTGATTTTGTGGGTTTACATTCCAGGCAGTAGTGTACTCCCAGTATGCAGGGTACCATCCCGCTGTTTCCCAGTCAATGATACCAACAATCTCATCTCCGGAAACGAGGGTATTCAAGCTGCTCAGATCTCCATGGGTAAATACCAGAGCAGACCGAGGTTCATCCTGCAAGGAAATGAGCTCACTGATCTCTGGCTTATGCTGTGAATGAGCTTCCAAACCTCCCCGCAGATGCCTGTGAAAGTCCTGAATCGTATCGAAGGGCCCAAATTGTTTCGATGTTCCTGGTAACCGCGGATCATACAAAGGACCACCATTTACGTGAGCAACACCAGTGCCTTCCGGAGGCGGTATGCGACGCATCTCATCGACAATCTGTTTGAGCTGGCCTAGGAGCTTTGCCTTGCTTTCTACTGAACGCTTGGTCCACCCAGCTCCAATCGGTTGTCCATGCATTCTCTCCATCACAATGTATGTCCGATTTCGGTGCACAAAAGCGCAGTATACGCGAGGGACGGGGATCGATGTATGCTTCGCGACAAATTGCATAGTCGAAGCTTCGCTGAGACTAGGACTGTGTCCGTATTTGACACATATCTTCCCCGAAAGAAAAATCACTGTGCCATGGGGCTTTCGGATGCGTTTTAGTAGCTTGATGGCGAGGAGCGTTAGGGAACGTCTAAATGCGGTAGCGTTGATTTGCGACTGGGCGGCGCAGGCGGGGCTCCCTTTCGCTGGAGCTACTGTGCAGAACATACCGCTTGTAGACATTGATATGATAGAGAGGGGGACGAGAATTACATGGTGCGCCGAAGGCTACCGCGGGCGTCAACTACTCTCATCGTGGTGAGGTGGTGTCTAGAAGTCGATTCATAGCGCACTGACTGGGTGGGGAGTTCTAGCCGAAGCTAGCTTTTTAGGGGCTGATGAAAACAGGAGCTAAGATAACATGACGCGACTGCTTTACCTACACATAGAAAGAGGTTGACGTCGAACAGTCTTAGAATTCTAGAAGAGAGTTAATGCCAACGATCTGCGAAGCAGCTCATCAGATTACGTATCACTTTGACTATTTGAGTAATTGGACCAGCATCTGACACAACCACGGCGCCGTTCTGCAACAACCAAACTTTGGCATCAGCTGGCGCTACCTTCTAAAAAGCCTCGTTTAGCTCAGTAAAGGAAGTTGAACGAGCTTTAGCTTCATCTTAACTAATTATCAATTGCTAGCCATCGCCAATAATAACACCGAAGACGTTGGCTTCTTGGTTTAAAGTGCACTTTCTCAAAGTATCCTCAACGTACGCGTTCAATTTCTTCCGCCTAAGGTAGTCTAGCTCTTAACTATAGTTTTTTAACCTGCCCATCTTAACAAGAATAACGCTAGCTTTAATTATTTAATTTTTACTTTTATATCTAACTAAATACTGCAAGTTAGATTTTAAACTTTTTTTACTTTTTTAAAGCTACTTAATTTTATTCTTAAACTTTTACTATTATTTTAACGCTTATAGCCTATACAGCCTACTTAGCTATTTATTTATTATTTTTTAAAATTATTTAAAAAGAGCTAAGTAGTTTAAATTAGTAGCAGTAAAAATAAAAATAAATATTTTTTATATAAAAAATTAAAATTGCTAAATTTTAGTATTTTTAATATTTTTAACTATTAAAGTATTTTTTAGTATATAAGCTATTAGTAAATAGTTATAAAAAAATAAATTTCTTTTACTAGGCGTTAGTTTTTAGTAGAAAAAGGCATTTTATATAAAAGCTACTATTTTTTTTATTTTTTTTGTAATAAGGTATTGTTACTAAAAGTTAGTATTACAGTAATACTGCGCTATTCCTTTTAAGAATTAGTATATATACAAAAATTTTGTATTTAACTTACGCTATACTTATAAAATAGCAGTATTAAATATTATTAATTTATTAAACTAAAAAATAGCTTTTTATTAGCTATTTTTTCTTTATTTTTTATAGCGTAAAGCAAATACTATTGCCTAAAACTATTTTTTAATAAAATAATACTTTATAGTATAATAGCCTAAAAATAGCTTTTTTAACACAATTAAGCTAGCAGGCTATACTATTAAAACTATTAGTTTTAGCTAATTTTTAATTAAATAGTAAAGTAGAACTTAGCAATTAAAGCATACTTTTAATATTTAAAAAGTATATTTTAATTACTAAAAAAAAGTATAATAAATTTTAAGTATAATAATACTTTTTTGCAATTAAAGTAAAAATAATATAATTAAAAAATACTAAATATAATTTTACTTTAACTTTACTTATAAAAAAATTTTTTAAATTTAAAATTATTAAAATGCATAAGTAAAATGCAAGTAATATATTTATACTTTTATATATAAAGCGTATGCTTTAATTAAAATTTTTTTTTAAATATTAAAAAAAAAATTTAAAAAAATACTATAAATTTTTCTATTTATATAAAGTAGCATTCTAACTTTTGCTATAAAAATTTTTCTAAAATAATACTAGAATTATTTAAGTAATGCAATATTTTAGTAAAAATTTAAAAAATTTTTAATATATATATTATAAGCGCACTTTTAAAGCGCGTAGTATATTATTTATTTAAAAATATTTTAAGTAGTATATACTTAACTTGCTTGCTAATTTAGTTAATTATAGCTTTAAAGCAGCTATAGCGCACGCTTAAACTATATAATAAAAAAATTAAATTATTTATTTATTTATAATTTATTTTAATATTTTTAAAAACTAGCTTATGCTTTATACTAAAAAGTAAAAAGTTTAATATTTATTTTTAAAACTTAAGCCAGAACTGCAAAAAGCAATTATTAACTACTATTAAGTACTTATAATTAAAAAAAATTTAATAGTATTAAGCTTTATATTAAAATATAACTTGTATTAATTTTTGCCTGCGCATAAATAATGCCTGCATAGTATATTTAAAGCTAAATTTAAAAATTTAGCTTTAAAGCCTAAGCTAAGCAAACTTATTACTAAATTATAAAATAAAAATAGTATTATATACTATAAGTATTATAAAATTAAATACTATATTAATAAATATAAAAATAATTTAAACTACTTTTTTATACGCGTTAATTAAATAAAAAAAAACTAGGCTTTATTTTTAGTTTAAAAATAGTAAGGCGCATTTTTATAAATATTTTACTAGGTATAAAGTGCACGTATAGCACTGCTAATAATACTAATTTTAAAAAAAAAATTTAAATTATTTTAAACTTATAAGCAGATATAAGCTTTATTAGCTAATAAATAGCTATAAAAATAAATTTAAAACTTTTTAAAAGAGCTAAGCTTTTAAAATTAGAATAAATTAATTTATAATATTAAAGTATATATATAGTATACAAGTTTTAAATGCGCCTAATAAATAATATAAATATAAAATACTATATTTAAGTTACTGCATATAAAGTAAATAAAAAAAGTACTTTTTTTTTTTTTAGCAATTTTTTTTTACAATAAAAAAAAATTTATATTAACTATAGTTTTTAAATTTAGCGTTAAGGATATACTTTAGTAA
Organism: Cucurbitaria berberidis CBS 394.84; assembly: GCF_010015615.1. NCBI lineage: Eukaryota > Fungi > Ascomycota > Dothideomycetes > Pleosporales > Cucurbitariaceae > Cucurbitaria > Cucurbitaria berberidis. The sequence goes on along the minus strand of NW_024468941.1, from coordinate 35,151 downwards.
ATATTTAGCTAGCTATAGTAATTTAGCTACTAAAAAGCTTAAATTAAACTAGTTTTAATATACGCTTTTTAGGAATTCTGCAAATTATTAAAATAAGTTTAAATTATAATATTTATATTTACTAAATATATATAGCGTATAAAGTACGCATACTAAATATATTATTTAAATATTAAAATATTTTTAACAAAAAAGCAGTAAAAACTTTTTTAAATTTTAAAATATTAAACTATGCTATTTTTTTTATAGCTAATAAAAAACTTTTTTATAATTTTTTATATAATTTTTTTATATATAAGCTTAAAGTGCTTTATAAATACTTAAATAATGTGCTTAAAAAAAATAAATTAGGCATAGTACAAGCTTTATAAAAATTTTTATACTTTTTATTTTTAAAAAAAATAGTAAGCTCTGCTTTTATATTAATTATTAAAAATTTAATATTATTATTATTAAAAACTATTATTTTTTTTTTTTAATTAGAAAAATTTTAGACTGCTTATTAAGTGTATATTACTATACTACTTTTAACTTGCAAAATATATACTACTACTTAAAAATTATAGTAGGCAATAAATAAAAAATAGTTTTTTAAACTTAATATAAGTATTTTAAGTACTTAATTATGCTTTTTAAGCTTATTAATATTTTAATAAGCTTTTAAACTTATATTAATAAAATATTTAGTAAATATTTAAACTATATTTGCGTAATTTACTTAAATAATATTTTTATTTATATTTATAGTACTAATATTGCAGTTTATTAGCGCGCAATTAATTCTATACTTATATTTTTATATAAAGCAGAATTTTTTATTAACTTAAAAAAGTACACTTTTGCTTTTAATAAAGTATACTTTTTTAAATATATTATTATAACGCAGGGCGTATGCGCGGACTTTATATAAGTAAAAATAATTATATAATAGCTATAGCTTACTAATATTAAAAAACTTTAGTTTTTTTTAGGCTTTGCAAATTTTTACTGCTAGTTTATTAAAAAATATACTAAAAAAACTGCTGCTTTAATTAATTTTTTTAAAAAATTTTAGGAATTTTAATAAACTAATAAAGCTAATGCATTTTTTAAAATATTTAAATAATACTTTTTAAATATACTTATCTTGCATTATTTTAATCTTATACAGCTTATTTAAATTAAAATAAATATTTTTACTTTTACTATTGCAGGTATACTATTATAGTACTTTAAAAATAAAAAATAATATTTAATTACTTTTATATCCTAGAAATTTTAGAGCGCTAAGCTTAATTATAAAATATATAATTTAAAGCTTTTAGCTATTATATATAGCTTTAAATAATAAAAGTACTATTTTAAAAAAGCGCAGTATATAATATAAGTATTTAATAATTATAATAATTTAAGCTTTATGCGCGCTGTGCAGAAGCTAAATTTACACTAAATATATTAAGTAATTTACTTTAAAACTTTTAATTTTAAAATAAAATATTATTTAAAAAAAAAAAATTTTGCAAATATACTATTTAAAAAAGCAAATTATAAGTAAAAAAACTTATTATTAATTTAATTACTACTTATTTTATAAAATAAACTACTAGTAAAAATAGTATTAAGTAAAGTAAAAAAATTTATATTTAAGCTTAATTTAGTTAGCGCATATAAAATATATATTGCTATTATTTATAAAACTAAAATAGTTTTTATTATTAGTACTATAAAGTGCATTTTATACATACTACGCTTACTAGCTAAAATATTAATTAGTAGTAAATTTATAATAGTAAAATTTTTTATATTAGTAAAAACCCTATACTAGCTGCAGTAAAAAAATACTTTTATTTAATAGTAGGTTGTAGATTTTATAAATATAAAAAATACTTAAAATAGCAAAAAAATGCATATTTAGCGCTTTAATAAAAAAAGTATTTTATAATATAATAGCAAAATATATATTTTAAAAAAGCTAGCTATTAAATAAGAAATTTTTTTTTATTATTATAATATGCGCCTAATAGGCTACTTTAGCGCACAAAAAACACTTAAACTAATTAGCTAATTATATTATTAATTTATATTTAGTAATAATATTTAAAATTATATAAAAATATATACTATATGCTAAAAAAGCAAAACATAAAAATATAACTAATATAATAAACTATTTCTGCTACTTATATTTACAGAAATTTTTAAAGAAATTTTACTAAATTTTATTACTAGCTTGCTTTTAGTAAAAAATAGTTTAAATTACGTATATAATATAATTTTTATAATTATTAATTACTTTTTAAAAATAATGCTTTATATACTTATTTTAAAAACATAAGATGCAAAACAGTTTATAATTATATATTTTAATTAAGTAGTTTTTAAATTTAGGCTATAAAAGGGTATTATATTAAATAAAAAACTTATATTTACTTTTACTTTTTAAGCAAAAATCTACTACTAGCTGCAAATAAAACGCAAGCTAAGTACTATTTTTTATTTTTAAACTAATAAGCAAATAGAATATTAAAATTAGACTTTAAAGCAGTACTTTTAAATTTTTACTTTAACTGCTTAAAATAACTAAGTATAGCTTTTAAATATAATATAATTTATATATAATAATTTTATATATAAGTTAATAAAAATAATACTTTTCTATGCTATATATAGTAAGTACCTACTAATTACTACCTTTTTTAAAAATAGTAAGCTATAGAAAAAAATACTAAATATAATTAATAAAATTAAATATATATATTATATAAAGGCAATACTTACAATATATTTATAAAAAGTATAAAAATATTAAAGTTAATACTATAATAAAAAATACAAATTTAAAATATTTTATTAAAAAAACTTTATACTACTTAGTATAAAATATATTAACCTAATAAACTAGCTAAGCAAGAAACTGTTTAGTAAGTTTATTAGCTTTTTTTAAATATAAAAAATAGTTAAATTACAAGCATATTACTTACTATTTTTACTTTATTATTAAATTTATAATATATTTTATATTTTTCTATTAGAATACTAGAAATTTAGGCAAAAAATAGAAAAAAATACTTAATTACTAGAAATTAATACTAAAAAAGAAGAAATTTAAGAAGTAGAAAAAATTCTAAAAAAGTATATTAAAAAAAAACAATTTTAGTACTTATTATACTAAAAAAGCTATAATAAATTTTAAAATACTTAGACCTTAGCATTAGACTTTAAAAATATAAATAATTTAATTAAAAAGTTTAAGCAAGATTAACAAGCACTATAATTAAAAAAAAATAAAAAAATATAGCTTATGCAAGTAAAATGCACACATATTGCATATAAAAAAAAATTTATTTATAATAAAAATTTATAAGCTAGGGTATTTATAGCCTATAAAGCTAAAAAATAAATAAAAAAAAATACTATTTAAAAATTTTTTAAATTAATTACTTTTCTTTAAAGAAGCTAGCTTTATTAAAAAACTTATTTATTTTTTTATTAGTAGTAGCTTTTTTTTAAAAAGCAGGCGTAGTAAGTATAATATATAAAAGTTTAGTTTTAGCTTTAAGCTTAAAATTAAATTTAAAGTTACTACTATTAATACTACTTTAAAGTATAATTAGCAAGCATTATAAATATATATAATATACAAATATATTATTTTAGCTAAATAGCTAATAATTTATTTTAAAATAGTTGCAATATAATACTGCTTAGCCAAAATTAATTTTAAAAACTAAAGAAAAATTATAAGTATTTAAGTAGCTATACTTATTAAAATTTTAAAATAAGTAGTAATATAGTAATAGTTTATAAGTTTTAAATTAAACTAGCGCTAGTAGCGCGCAAGCTTAACGCTAGTTTAAATAATTATAATATTAATTTTAAAAATTATAATATTAGTAATTATTATACTATAGCAAGTGCGCAGCGTATATAAATAATTTAAGCAGCTATTAAGCTTATAAAATACTTATATTAATTAGCTAAAGCGTACTTGCAATAAACTATTTTAAAATATTTATAAAATTATAGCTACTATAATTACTAATAGCGCAATAATTATAATAGCAATGCTTAAAGCAGTTATAATTTTTTTTTTATTTAATAATATTTTAAGCGCAGTGCATGCAAGTTATAACTGCAGCAATATAATTAGTATATTTTTTTTCTGCGCTAAATATAAAAAAGTAAGTATTATATATATACGCCTTTTTAATATACTTAAAATTTAAATAATAAACTATAATAGTAGGCGCAGTAAGTACGTTGTATATATATAAAAAATATAAATTAAATAAATTATAAAAGCTTAAAGCAATAAAATAATAATAGTTTATAAAAATTTTTTATTATTAAGCTTTACTATATTACTATAAGCTATTTATTTGCTTTTATTTTTATATAAAAAAAATACACAACGCGCCTTATTTATATAGTATAATAATTATATAATAAATGCAGAATTATTGCGCACGCGTAAAAAATCTACTAAAAGTATTATAATATAATAATATATAAAAAAAATTTTGTATACTAGTAAAATATTAGTTAGCTAAAAAAATTTTATAATAAAGTATTATTACTAAAAATTAATATTACAGTAATACTGTGCTATTCTTTTTAGGAATTAGTGCATATACAAAAATTTTATATTTAACCTATATTATACCTGCAAAATAGTAGTATTAAATATTATTAATTTATTAAGCTAGAAAATAGTTTTTTATTAGTTATTTTTTTTTTATTTTTTGTAGTATAAAGCAAATACTATTGCCTAAAGCTACCCCCTAACATTTTTAAGCTATAAAATCTTGCTTTTATAAATATTATTATTTAAAAGCTTATTATAAGTTAGCTAAAAAAAATTTAATAAATTAATATTTTAGTAGGCGGCAAGGAAAAGAAGAATTTGTTCTATTATTATATAGTATAATAAATAAAAAATAAAAGCTATAAAGCAGCTTTATATATATTTTAAAAGCAAGTAATTTTTTGCAGATATAATTATAATTTATATTAAATTTATTAGTAGTTATTAAGAGTAAAAAATTAATATTTAGTACTATAAAAAAATAATAATAAAATTTAAAACTATAATTAGCAACTATTTTAACTTATTTTAAAAAAATTAATATAATTATAAATATTTCTGTATTTAAAGTACTTTTATAAAACTAGTAATAGCTTAACTAGGGCGTAGGCGCTTTGAAAATCCTCTTAAAGTGCACTTTTGCTTTTCGGCGGGGGCGCGAGACATGTGGGAACGAATTGTATAGAATGAACTGCCGGTATATTCAGGAAGATCCGCAAGACAGCAAAGAGTTTTAGAACTCATGCAGTGCAAACGCTGAGGCCGCATAAATTGTTAGATTTAATTTTTCCAATAGCAATATCGAGATAGGCCTTTGAAACCGACACAGCTCTACCACCAGCATTGCTGAACCAGCATGTCGAAGCGCCAATATTCAGACAGCCTCTGAAGATGCCATCGCAGCGTTGAGAAAGAGAATCTGGTTGCCGGAAGTCGACTAAGGGAACGTATAGTGGAAGAGCTTCTATATGGGAGAATTTGCTTACAAAAGGAGTTCAAAGTTGTCCAAAGTTGCGTGGTGACGGAAATTACTGGAACGAGCCATGTGTTGGAATCGCGATATCTTGGGTGGGTATTCCTCGTCAAGATGGATATCTTCCGCGCTGCTAGCTTCTGTTAAGCGTAAAGTGATATACCTGTTCGATCCTTAATACTAGTTATTAATTCATGTTGGGCTTGTACAACTGGGGACCTAGCATTTTACGTGTAACATGTATCCCTTGTCCGGACCCTGGCAGCTAGAGCAGCGCGGGTAGTCCCCCACCTAAGAGCAGTTTCAAACGCCGGAACCCTGAAATCCATAAAATTTCCGCGAACTTGCGAGATAGCTAGCGTTATAATGTGCAGGTAACGGCACACGCAATAAAACACCTGAGATATGAACTAGGTATTGGACCCTCAAACGGCGCTTGTTCGTTTACGGCTAGTAGTAATGCCACTTTCATCTCTCGATTACGACCCGTCATTTGATTGCGCTAATCTGCGAAGATCATGTAAACGTGAATTCCACACATATACCCGCCTGTTTCGTTTACAACTATTGTTACCTTCTTTTATCCTCCTTCTTTTACACAGCAATTTATCTTTTTGCTAGCGCTGGCGCTCACTCGTTCACGCCGTCGCCTCACACTCCTTAAATCATGTCTTCTATTCTATCTACCTGTATAAACCTTCTTCTTCTTCTTTCTTCCGCGTATGCATTCAATCATCCAGGTCTTCTAGTGAGCGAAGCCGACATTACTCGCATCCAAAACAAGCTTTCCGCTCACGCAGATCCTTGGCAAGCTTCTTGGGATAAACTAGTGAGCTTAGACAACTCGCAATCGACGTACGTCAATCATGCGGTGGCTGGGGTCTACCGGAACACGGCGAATGGCGTAAAAGCCAATGCCGAACTACTTTGGCACGATGCCGCTGCGGCATTTAACCTTGCGCTTCGATGGAAAATCGAACGCAACGCAACATACGCAGAGGCGGCATCAAACATCCTCGGAGCTTGGGGCCGAAAACTCAAAGAATTTGACGTTGGCGACGACGAGTACCTCACGGCGGGACTTCAAGGATATCAGCTAGTGAACGCGGCGGAGCTATTACGAGATCATGCTCCTTTCGAATCCAGCGGCAATGCTACAGCTTTCTCCACGATGTTTGAAAAGACGTTCCTTTACAAGAATCTCTTTTTCCTCAACCACAAAGCCCCATCGGAGCACAATGTTCGACACTTTTTCGCCAACTGGGAGCTGTGCAACATGGCATCTGCGATGGCTTTCGGAATCTATACTGACAACGCTACGCTCTTCGATTTCGCAGTGGAGTATTTCAAAACTGGTGAGGGTAATGGCGCGGTGAACAACGGCATTTCGAACCTTGTTTCGGAACCAGGAACTGGTACCATCATGGGACAGCCCCAAGAAGCGGGACGAGATCAAGGTCATACCGGTCTAGACTTTCAGCTGTTCGGCGTCGTTGCTCAACAGGCGTGGAATCAGGGCAAGGACCTCTATGGCTACAATAGCAGCCGAGTTTTGCTTGGGTAAGTCCTTCTCTCCCGTAGAATCTCCTCGACTCATCCTCCTTCACAGCGCGGAGTACTATGCTCGATACAATCTAGGCAACGACGTGCCATTCGAACCCTACACCAATGGCATTGTCTCCTATACCACCGTTAGCCCAGCTTCCAGAGGTGCGCATCGGCCCACGTGGGAATTGTTATACGCACATTACGTGCAAATTAAGGGCTTGGAAGCACCATGGACAGAGCTATACAAGAACTATACCACCAAAGCCATGGGGGGCTTCGAAGGCGGTGCCGGCTCATGGGGCGAGGGGTCCGGCCACTATGATGGGCTTGGATGGGGATCCTTGCTTCATCATTTAGATGTAGGTGATGTTGATGCGGTATCCTCCAATTCTTCCGCGTCAAATTCCGCCACGTTATCCACGCCCTCTACTACTTCATCCAACAAAAGCCTTGTTGCTCAAACGTCAGCATATGTCACGACCTCGGTTCCTGCATCTGCCACTACATCTGTTCTGCCTCGGTCCAGCAAGTCTTCCCAGAAGAGCACGGTATCAGCGTCGACGACTTTGCAGTCTGTCTTAGAAGCCAAGCCTCTTCCAACACGCGTCTCGCATATGTGTACACGATCTTAAAATACTAGCTTATGTCCTTCTATAGCAGGGCATATAGGTGCACCTGTTGTGGTGGAACTATCATGATTGTCAGCGTTCCGAAACCTGACTTTATACTACATTTCGATCCTCGCTGCGTGAGAAAGATTTTGAGGGATATCTGCTAAGGAGATCTGATTTCTATATCAGGAGACCGTACAATACCAATACAATTGCATATGTCCTTTTACCCAGAGGTGCACTTCCTCAACGCAATAACTAAACTACATCGTTTCGAAAATAACCCTTTAAAGACGTGCATATATTATAATATTAAGGACTTTGAGCCAGCATCCTCAGACATGAGGGGTTGGGAGGGAAGGGAGGCAACCGTCTGACCAGCATTACTGACTAAAATGATACTTTAACCGTGGTCACCACAACTCAAGCGTGGAATTTGAAACTCAAGAATAGATCCTGGAGCGGAGGGTATACCTAGAGCGCGAGGTGGCTGTTTTCAGTAACGCACAATCAAGGTATGTGGAAGGTATAGAATGCGGGGCGATCATGTGGGGCATTAGGCGTGCATCGTATCAATGATACTTGAGCATGATAAGCTTTCGCTACAACCGTGTCTAGCCTTTTCCTCTTTGGCTTCTCTTCGGCATTTGTACATTGCCTTGGTTAGATCCTTGACCAGAACGTTACCGAATAGCTGCCCCAACACATTCTAAAATCGGATTGTCATACCCCGCACTGAATTATGTATAAGCGCATGCTATAGCGAAGCCTTTTCGACAGCTAACCCTAGAGCTTATTCCTTTGTCTACCGAATAACCCCATCTTCGCCATGCCTTCCGCAATCGAATTCGTGACCAATGCGGCGCTTAATGGCCCTACCTATAACGGAATACCCACCTCCTGTCGATCTTGCCCAACGCCGCTAACATACTCTGGATCTCTGGATCACCTCTCATTCTTCGAGATTACACCTATCATCGGGCGAGAGTACCCAACTGTAAAGGTCAGCGACATTTTGAAGTCCGAAAACGCAGAGCAACAGATCCGAGACCTTGCAATCGTCATCTCCGAACGCGGGGTAGTGTTTTTTAGAGACCAAGACGACCTGAATATTTCAGACCAGAAGAACTTTTGCGACCTGCTCGGAAAGTATAGTGGACGACCAGATGAGAATGGTCTTCATGTACATCCAATCTACCGAGATCCTGGAAACCTGAGTCTACCAGACGGTTCCACGGACAAGAACATGTGTGTATCGCATATGGCAATTGCAGCATATACTTACTAGTACAGCTATGTAATTAATTCCGAGGCCCAAAAGAAGATATACAAAACCATGGCAAAGCGTCCAGGAACCACCGATGAGCCACGCGATTTGAGCCGGGAGTGGCACAGCGACTCTACTTTTGAGAACGTACCATCAGACTTCAGTTTCCTCAAGATGGAAGAAACCCCGCCCCATGGTGGTGATACCCTATGGTGTTCTGGTTACGAGGTCTATGACCGCGTCTCGCCATCGTTCCGCTCGTACCTCGAAACTCTTACAGCAACCTGCGCGCAACCAGTGTTCAAATCTGCCGCCACCGCTAGTGGCTACGAGATTATGTCCCCACGTGGCTCTCCACTCAACGTCGGAGATGAGTTTGCACCCAAGCATCCTGTTGTGAGGACAAATAGGATTACCGGTTGGAAGGCCATCTTTGCCGGGGTTGGATTACATGTCACAAAGATCAACGACGTTTATGCTTACGAAGATCAGATGATTAGAGAATATATCATGCGATTGATCACTAGGAACCATGATTGCATCGCGAGGATGAAGTGGACGAAGAATGCCGCTGCGATTTGGAACAACTCCTGCGTCTGGCACGCTGCTACCGTAAGTTTACATATATGCTATATAGATAACATACTAACAGCAACAGCCTGATCTTGTTGGGGGCAATCGAACCGGAGTTCGTGCGTCGAGCATCGGGGAAGTGCCGTACTTGGATCCCAATTCGAAGTCGAGGAGAGAAGCTCTAAACATTCCTATTGTGTAGAAACACCTCAAGTAGTATTCAGTTGTGTTGTAACCGTTCTTTATCATTACGTTGAGTTGTTATTGAGTGAATATAGTTACTCGCCGCCAGAGGAAACAAAGATATTCGATAAAAGCATATCTTGTTATACATTAAGCTTACAACATGGATGAATACCTTCGAGCTCATGACCAATCCACATCTAGGTTCACGAAATATTTGGGTGACATAGCAGTATCGTAGTGTGAGCAAGCAATTAACGGCCGCCATCAAGCCACAAGGTCCGTCTTTCAAATTTCCCACTGCCACGTTGAAGTCACAGTCAATGATGAAGCTTGTTAACCAGAGAGCATTGTAGAATTATATCATGCGCTACACGGAGTAATCTTTTGTCAAACAGATAGCGCAATTACCATCAGGCTATCTAGAGCTGTAGTCACCTTCCCATGTAAAATAAAAGGAATCAGTAAAGAAGACCATACATTGGCCGTACAAGAACTTGGGTAGCCAGTGAAAGAAGATCAGCTGCCATTTTCCTTTTGTCAGATACCGGAATCTTCCTGCTCGATCGAGTTGCTAGTCTGGAACGTACTCCAGTTGTTGCAATTATTGTTCAAAGCCGTCGCATTCGTAATCGCAGCGACCTCATCGTATCTCTCGATAAACTGTAGCGCAAACCCTTCGCTCGTGTGCCATCCAATGTGGCAATGCATAAGCCACGCGCCTGGATTATCTGTCTCAAAAGCGAGGACTAGATATCCGGAGCCTGGCAGCATGGCGGTGTCCCGGCGCGGTGGATTGCTCAAGTTGAGTGGAGTTGATGACGAGTATGTTCCTGAGTCCTGAGCAAGAACATAGAAATCGTGACCATGAAGATGAATTGGATGGGGCACGCCAAGTGTGGTCTCAATAACAACATAGGCCCATTCATTCGCGTTTGGAAGCTCCAGCACAGCATTCGAGGTTTCATATGTCGTTCCGTTGTTAGTAATCTGCAGCAGTGTCGGGTCTGACCACTCGACAACCATCGTAGTACTGTTTAGATACCAGCGGAAGAGATTGTCGTCATTGAAGCCAACAGTAGCCGTTTCGAGCATGTTCGTTGTTTCGGATCCAGCGGTCTTGGAGATATATGGTACTAGGTTGTCGGTCTCGTCATCGCAGCTATCTTCGTAGTCATAGGCAGATGTTGAGGGCGTGGAAGTAGAGGAACCATAGTACACGATACCCCTTATATCTTCCGAGTTGTCGTTGTCTGAACATGCTGATTGTGGGATTGCTCGCATCCAGAAGCTGTCTGCAGTTGATCCTTGGTCGGCAGTGATTATTACGTCGTAACGTTGACCTGAAACACATTTAGCATCTTGTTTGACCTGTGCACAATCAAGTACGTACCCATTCCAATATTGATGACGTCAGTTTCATATGGTTCAATGGGCACCAAGTCTGCTGCGATAACTTGCATGGTGTGGTTGTCGATCATGAATTTGAAGTGCGTGTCTACTGCTGCGTTCACAAGCCTGATGCGATACGAGGTATCCGAAGTGAAAGATACGTTGTATCTATAGCCTCCTTGATCATACGTGTTGGTGCCATTGATAAGGCCATTTTCCAACGTCGGTGGTCCGTTGCTTTCGGCGCTGATGTATAGCTCGTCGACGGTCTAGAATCAGGGCTAAATTAGTGACCATTACTAAATCTAAGGGGATGAACCGCATTGGAGTGAGGACACTTGCCTGATGGTCCCAATCATTGAGGAACAGCGTTCCAAGATCATCGTCATAATCTGCCGTCGCAGGGCCGTTGATCACTATGCCACCAAAGATGCCCTGCCATGCCTGTAGCGCAAAGTGTGAATGATACCAGGTCGATCCATACTGAACAGCCCTCCATGTATATGTCATTGAGCCCCCGGGAGCCGTAGGACATTGCGTGATGGAGGCCACGCCATCCTGCTCATTGGTGTAATTTTGCCGAATGCCGTGAAAATGAAGGCTTGTACCATTCAGGGAATTGGTCAAAGAGTTGGTAACATGTACTACAACTGTATCGCCCCAGTCCGCAAAGAGCGTCGGTCCAGGGATCGAGCCATTCACGGCCATGGCAGAGCGTGCGACACCATCTGGAGAAACTGTTACGTCGGTGAGCTCTAGCCAATATTCACGCGTGACTCCGGTATCTGGCGCTTCTATCGAATAAATAAGTCAGTATTCATCCGACCCTGCAAGCGGCGGTGAAGTAGCTTACCAGAGCTGTAGTCGGTATCGATGGAATAGTCGCACCACTCCGAACGAGTAGTGGCTGTATTTCCTGAGCAAGCTGCTCGTGGAAGAAGCTCGCGCGAGGAACTTGGCAGAAACGAATGACGCAAGGAAATCGCCGCCACGGCGGAAATGAAGGAGGCGTAAGCACTCAAATGACTAAGGTCTAAGAGCATAGCTATTGTGGAGATGTGAGGCTCCGAAGTAAAATGCGAAGAACAGCAAATAAGAGTGGCCACCTGTGAAGTAGACTGAGTAAAACTTTTGACTACTTTGTGTGTGTGAACAAAGCGAACAAAATTGTATGCCTCAAATGATGAATGTGGTTATAACAACGGACACTACTATATTTATGTTCATCTCCTATTGTAAGACCTTAAAGCTCGTATCAGAGTTCTCAAATTGGATGCCGATGTTCCCCTCAATGCGAATTCAAAGCCACAGCTCATTTAGGAAATTCCCCGAGGTGAAGCCCCGTGCAGTTGCAGCTGATAGCACTGCAGCTTGCGCGTACTGCATGTAATGGGGCTGTGGGCGCGTAGTAGCATTTTCACTTCAGTCAGCACAGAGACTGAACTATTGACAATGTTTCGAAACATGGGGCATTGAATATGATTGAGATGGAGATCACTACCTAAGTCAAGTGACGCTCCGCCTGCATCGGCAGTGTATTGCATGAACCCGTGACGCGTTTCCACCACTGGGGATCTACGGCGAGCACTATATTGACCAACTGCTTTAGTTCAGTTCCGATGTATTCTGATCTGGCCACATCATCTCACAAGGATGAAGTCCAGATAAGCTACCTTGATGAAACATCTACCAATCATCCATTGGGTTTGATACCGCAATATATTCTGTTTCTAGGATGATATCCAGATAAAACGCAATCGAATCATCGCTAAGCTGGAAGGAAAATGGCGTGCGCTAAAACGGGTGTGCCCGTCGTCAGCCGCCGCCGTAATGGCCTCGAGTCTCCTTTCCCCATCCCCTGCAAGATGATAAGGCTAATTCAGATACATGTGAAAGCATTACGTAGGCAATGCTGGTTAGGCAGCCAAGAGATCGCTCAAAACATCTAAAAGATCGATCCAACCCTCATGGCAAGATGAACTTCATAAAACCTGTTCAACGTGATCATCCGCAACAATCGCTCTCAGAATGACTCTTCTCATTCTTGCCGCACTTGCTGCATCACCTTCGCTAGTCTTAGCTGCTCAAAAGCGTGCAACCCCTTCAGAATTCTCGTTGTTTGCATACGGAAAAGATATTGGTGGGCTTGAGCTATTTAATGCGGACGGTAAGTCTTATTGTTGGGGATGCTATCCAAAGCTTACTTCTTCAAAGGATACGCATATGTGGGAGACTTGACCCAGTTCAACTCATCCGACGCTGCTCCAGTAGTGTGTAAGTGAAGGTTTCCTGTCCTGATCCCAACCCACTGAACTCATCAAAATAGTTTCGCCTCGGAATGACCATATGTGGCTCGGTTCTCCGAACACGACAGGTCTGGACGGTAGCGAAAATCCAAGCTGGTCCAATGTGACACTCTTCGTGCCCGGATCCTCGTCTTCGGATAGTCGAATTGGATTCCTCAACGCTACGAACTCTACCACTGACGTAATTACTTCTGGGTTCTTGTTTTACGGATTGACTGCCATGAACAGACGCAATGGTGGACTCGAGACACTCTGGTCTGGCTTGTCAGTTGGAAACGGGGTGTATGAGCTTTATTGGAACGATACATCTTCGGGGCAAGTTCCAGTTACGCTTAGAAGCGCCCCGCCGACTCGTCCAGCGGACTTGCGCAAGAAAGCATGAGAACTAGGCGATTACGTTAGGAACCTTACATAACTTTGTCGGTGGGGATGTGTTGCCGCGGATTGTTGTCTTCTACTGGTGTGATTTGTTATCGATCATTTCTGTATATACTGTCGCTCAGTTTTGTGAGAATTGAAGAAGTTATAGAAGACGCCGATTATCGACGCGTAAGCACGCTCGTTGGACATGGGGGCTAACTATGGCCATGCGTGCACTTTTGGCTGGAGAAGTAGAATGCTAACAAGTGTTTTCTTTGAAAACCTGATATACATTGACGGTGAACAGTCGAAGCGTTGACGTTGAGAGAGAGAGATTGTAGAGAGAACGAAAGTGAATGAGGCTGGATGGTCCACGAAACCTTGTAACTCGCGTGGCCGCGCGGTCGCTTAGATCCACGCGTTCCGTTTCACGATCGCCAAGGAAATAACCCTTTGTGTTCAACCATGCAACCTAGGTGTACAACTACAGGCAGCTATTAAAGTCGACATAAATTCCATGCAGCGTTTAAATGAAGATCCGACTGATTGTCTTATAGTTTCCGATTGTCCCTGACCTTTTCAGGTCTAAAAGCCGGCCTAGACCTTGGTCTTCTTGGACAAGGGTGCAAGGGCCTGTAACAAGGCGCCCCACTAGCACATCGTCGCACTATGCCTCTGTTGCAAGTCGTTGGCTCAAGGAAATGAAAAGCGTGTGTTTTAAAAGACTATAGTAGACCTCTTGAAGTACTAATAGCGAAGTTTTCTCATAGAACTTACGGATGAGCGGGCTTTCAACACCTATCTGCTTCCTGATCCAAGCTTTCGAAGAAGGCTTAGCATGTCTTGCATCCCCCCGCCTTGTCCCAACGTCTAATGCAGTAGTACATAAACTAATCGTATACACGAACTCGCTAGGCGTCCTTTAAAGGTTGACCCCAAGAAGTTTTCCGTGTTGAGGTAACTGGTCATGGGAACATGGGCAGCACTTGTATTATTTACCTTCATTAAAAGCGATAGGCATAGTACACTCGAAAAATATAAAGCTTGATATCTTGCTCTAGAAACTGCGACGTAGGTCTTATCATGATGGCGGCTGTAGATGAAATTGCTCCGCGGATGAGAGCCAACTGTTAAACTCGATTTTGTTGCGTACCCCATGTGTACAATTGAAATCTATTTTTTGGTGCTACTATGCATATGGAAAAAAGCCCTTGTGACTTCTATTGCCATACATCTAGTTTTTAAACGATAACCTTGTGGGGAGCCTTCAGCTCGTCGGGCTCACCGAAGATGTTGACCGGCCATCGAGGCTTGTTGGCAGTGTAGGGGATGTTGAAGCGGCGCGGCTCCTTCTTGCCGATGCCCTCAATCTTCTCAAAGTCCTCCTTGGAGAGCTCTACCTCCTTGAAGTTTTCCTGGATACGCGATGCGGTGACCGACTTGGGGATGACGCTATGTCCGCCCACCTGTGCCCAGGCAAGGATAACCTGCGCAGGAGTAGCGCCAATACGGCTGGCGACCTCTTTGACGGTATCGTGCTGAACAAGTAGGGGAAGACCGAGCATGTTGTTGCCGAAGGCCTGTCGTAGCATTAGCCTGGTGTGATTAAACCTGTGGCGAGAAGAGCACTTACGGAGTATTCAGTTATGTGGATGTTCTTTTCCTTGCAGAACTGAATAAGCTCTGGCTGGAGAAGTCGTGGGTGGCGTTCGATCTGATTCGCAGCCGGGGTAACGCCAGTGCCATCGATCAGAGCCTGCAAGTGCTCCTTTGTGTGGTTCGACACGCCAACAGCGCGTGCCTTCTCCTTAGGCAGTTGTGTCATCGCCTTCCATGTATCCACAATAGAAACATCATCGAGGATCTTGACGTCACCGTCGGGGTGATCCGACTTGTCTTGTAAGGGGAAGAGGCTGTTGTTTGGGTCGGTGCGCTCATCAAAGGCGACGGGGAAATGGACAAGATACAGATCGAGGTAGTCGAGACCGAGCTCGGCCAAGCAGTCGTCTAGAGCTGCTGGTACATCCTTTGGGCGGTGCTGGGAGTTCCAGAGCTTGGAGGTGATGAAGACGTCTTCGCGCTTGAGACCAGGAACTTCGCCGCCAAAGGCCTTCTTGAGAGCTTCCGCGATCTCTTTTTGGTTGCCATAGACCTTAGCAAGGTCGAGGTGGCGGTAGCCGACCTTGAGAGCTTCGAGGACGGCAGCGCCAACCTGGCCAGGCTCAGCTTGCCAGGTACCAAAGCCCAATTGACTGTCAACTGTGGTTAGTTTAGTTTGTCGGGAAAGCATTGTGAAGACCTTACGGGATGGCGTTGCCGCTGTTCAAAGTAACTTTCCTACCGAGAGACATTTTGAGAAGTTGATTGCTGAGTTGAGTAACTACGAAAACTTTTGCGTATGCTCAAGTTCGAATTGAGAAGTTAAGCGGGGAGAATATGTCGGAGGTGGGATGGAGGGGTCGGCGTCGTCGCCGATGCCATCATCGGCGCCCTCTCCATCTTTAGCATGGTTTCCGCGTCTTGAGTCGCACCGAGATCCACTGTAACACCGACTGGTAGGCTTTCTTCGTCATCGATTGTCCGGCATCGTCCTGTAGCCAAATCTCGAACGTTCTGGAATGTAAAAAAGCTGATGAGGTGGTGATGCTGGTCGCGAAAGGGACCGTTTTGCGGGGTATAGTGGCGGGGCGTAATCAGCCATTACCTAAGCCACAGTTTTACCCGTCTTTTGGCTTATGTCTTCGATACAGAGCAGTTTTGGAAGCTTATTACGTCTAATTAAAAGCGTATAAAATCTCCAGCTTATATTCTCTTCTAGGCTTGCTATATATCTAGGCACGAACAGGACCCTACTCGTAAGAGTCTCGTGGAGGTAATATTAGGCGACACTATGTAGGAGATGTAGCGTGCAAGCCACGTGATTGTCTGTCGCGGATTAGCTTGTCCGCGTGCCAAGCCGCCCAACCTCTCGAGTTCAACTCTGCTTCTCCCACCCCCAACGCTCCACCACGACACCTCGAGTCCACGCAACCCGCAACTCACGACCGCTCCTCATCCCTGCACTCCTCAACCCCGCGCTTCTCATACCTCGCACTCCTCAACCCCGCGCTTCTCATACCTCGCACTCCTCCATCCCCGCCGCTCGAGTCTGCTGCCCACTCACCCTCGTCGCCTGCTCGTAGCTTGCGACAGTACACCATCCTTGCGAACTTCACAAGGCCTTTGACGTGCGGCCTCACAGTGTCCACGGCTTTCAGCCCTGGTTCTGGTCGCTGCGCGGTTTAGGGGTGACACTCTTGCATGCGCCAGCAGTGCGAAGTCGGTGAGGGCCAGTGGTTCGCGAGTGACGGCTTGCCATCTTCTGCACGCCTCGGCACTGTCTCGTCTCGCCTTCGCAGAGTCAGGGCTGCTCTTTGCGCCTGACGCAAGCAAAGCCCGGGTGGGTGGGTTTCCTTTGCTGCTCATCATCCGATCGTTGCAAAGGGGAGTTTGTAGGTGAGTAATTTCGTAGCTTAGAAGAGAATATGACTCAGGCTGCCATTACCAGACCCGGTTTTGACGTGCTCGCCTATGTTTCCTTGCAAGCTGCTACCCCCGTGCCTCTGTCACTAAAGTTCCAATATAATGAGAAGCGAGCGCAGGCCACGCTATGCCTGCTGCAGTCGTCTACCATTCTTGAAGGCTTCGATGGTGCTGAGACATTCATCATCCTGCAGTACGATGCTGAAAACCTCGTTCCTGGCGCCGTCTCCCTGAGGCCCATGGGTTTCCATCAAGCATTGTCTGGAATAGCGCGTTCCACCAGGCCAGACATCCGCCGGCTCTCCTTCAAGCTCAAGCGTTGCTGCCCAACATGGCGTCCTCTCACAGCATCCCTAGCACCCAAACCTGGCTTTGTGGACCGGTTCCAGCACCTTGTAACTCTCGCCAATGCTACGGAGCTTCACATTGTATTTGACTACAGCTGGCTGCCCCCCCAATGTTTAGCTACCTTCCAGCAGCTGGTAGCCCAACCCGAGCAGCTCTCCGGCTACCCAGTCCATCGCTACTATTCCCAATGCTTTAAGCGCGAGGATGTGTTCTCTAGCCATCTTGTTGCGCCTGTCGATGCAGCCCTCGCGAGCGACGCAACAACCGAAGATGAGGAGCAGCCACCTCCGTACATCGCGGCTAGCAACAAGCGTCAAGGCGGGTACATCCAAGTCCGATGAGTTTCCAAAGACTGACTCATCATGTATAGCCTCGACCAGCGCACCCTCATCGCCTCCGACACGCAAACGCACCGTCCTCCCCCAATCCAATCCCGCACATATACACCCAAGCAAAGCAGAGAAGGGCAGTGTCACGACAACTGCGCTGGATGTTCAGCAAGCGGTGCACGGTGCTGTGTTGCATATCTTGCCTGGTATATTGAATACAGTCCTACCGGGTCTCGTACAGAATGCCGTATCGAAATACCTGCCGAGCGCATTGGAAGACGTCTTGCCAAATCTCCTCTCCGCCCCGTTGTCGCCGTCATCGCAGTCGGCCTCGAGCCAGACTTCCACTCGCGTACCGAAAGCGCTCTCAGCCCTCGGCACAGTCCTCACCAAGCGTGTCGTACTCGGCCTCAAGCAAGAGCTTGAGGATGTTCACAATCAAACGCTGTCGCACGCCGACGATCTGCGCAGCACCGCAGATGCTCAGTTTCAAGAAGATTTAGAGGAACTAAGGCTCGAGCTCGTTCAGGCGCAAGAAGAGCTTGTCAATGATCTTCATCGCATTGGTGACGATACACTGACCGAGTTCAAGGAGAGGTGTGAGGCTGAGGGGGAGGAAGCTGGCGACCGCCTCTCGCGAAGGATATTTACGGTGTATGACCGTCTCAGCGACAAGGTTGACCCTTTGCTGGAAGGTCAGGGAGAGTTGGCCACTTGGAAGCGAGGTCTGTTGGAACAAAAGGACGAGTTGCTCAAACGCAAGTCCAAGCTGGTGGAGGACGAAAGGAAGGCGCTTGCACGGGAAATGGCTCTGTTGGGGAGAGAGAGCGAGGGACCGGAGATCGACCGGGACAGAGTTGATCGTGTCACGAATGAGTCAGAGAAAAGACATATGTGTAGAGCGAGGTGTATAGAGCGAGGTGTAAGGGCGAGGAGTGCGCCGGTCTGAATTTCTTGGTGCAGGCCATCCCGCATAATAATTCACGGCGAATCATCACATTTACGTAGCGATTTGTCTATTAGTATTATAGACTAGCCTTAGGATTGTTCTGTTCTAAGCGTAAATAATAGTATTATATACTTTAAAAAAGTACAGAGATTTCTAGCTATTTATATAAAAATTTATTACTAAAATTTACTAAAATTTTTAGTTTATAAATACTAAAGCTTAGGCTAAAGCCTAAGCTATAATATATTTTTTTATTTTTAAAAAAAGTTTTTTTTTAAGCTTTAAGCTAGTTGCAATATTATTAATTTTTATAATATTCTAATATAATTTTTTTTAATAAAATTTTAAATAATTTTATAAATTATTAGCTTTTATATATTTATAATTATAGTTTATACTAAATTTAAATAAATTTTTAAATAAAAATTTATAATTTTTTTTTAAATAATATATTACACAGGCGAGTTAGTTGCTTAGTTAAATTAATTACAATGCTAAGATTTTACTAAAATTAGTAATTTTTTACTATTAAATACAATACTTTAATACAATAATATACAATTTTTTTAAAAAAAAAATTAAATATAATTTATAGTTTAAGCTTTAAAATATAATATAAATTTTTTTTAATAAAAAGCTGCGCAAATTTATAGCATTTTTTAAATAATACTTAGTAATTAACTAAAAAGAAAACTTTTATAATATAATACTAAGTTTAATAAAATAAAACTTTTTTTAATAAAAAAAAAAATAATTGCTTAGTATATACTTTACTTTAAAAACTAAAAATTTCTACTTTAACTAGCTACTATAAATAATATAGCTAATATTTTACTAGCTAAATATAGGCAACTACTTATTAGTAGAAATTAAGCTAGTATATTTATTAAATAATATTTATAACTTAATATTAAAACTTTTTAAAAATATAATTACTAAAAAATTTTATATAAAAATCCTAAGCTTGTATAAAGCTAGTTTTAACTTATAAAAAATATAAAAGCTAAATATAATATTTAAAATAAAAATATATACAACTTTAATAAAATAGGCTTTATAATAGGCTAAATATTATATAAAATTATTATTTTAAGTGCTAATTATTAAAGATAGCTAAAAATAGTGCAGTAAAGTAATTAAAAGTAAGTAATAGTAATTTAAAGCATTAATATAATAAAGTAAGCTATTTTATTTTTTATTATTTTTATAGGCAAGAACTACTTTTTAGCTTAATATAAAAAAAATAGCTTATTTTATAATTAAATTATTGTAGTTTTTAAAAATAGCTAAATAATAAATAAGCTTACTTTTAAGTAGTTAAAGCACTTTAATAAGTATACTAAAAAAAAAGTTATTAGTATTTATTATTTACTTATTATTAATAGTTATAAAAGCTATATATTAGTTTAATTCTAATAGTATTATAAAAAATAAAAAATTATTACTTTTTATATGCTTTTATATTTGTCGCACTTACTATAGCTACTTAATATAAATTATTTTATACTTTTAAAAAAAGCGTATAAGTACTAAGTTAAAAAGCTAATATATAATAATATTAACTATATTACTAAAATTAAATTTTTACTATACTTTAAACTAGCTTTTAATACTACTATTATAAAAAATAATATTTTAAGTAGCTTTAAAAGCACTAGTCTAGTTTTTTTTAATTTTAAAGCTATAATATTAAAGCTTAATATTTAATTATATATTTTATTACTACTTACTATTAAAAACAGTTTTTAAAAATTAAAAATATTAAGCAATACTTTAAAATTTAAGTTTTAATTAATGCTAGTTAAAATAAAAATTTAAAAGTACTTAAATAGTTTTTTTACTTTAATAATTAAAATTTTTAAAAAAATTTTAAAAAGTGCAGCTATAGTTGCGCATAAATTTATATTAGTATAAAAAAAATTACTAAGCTTTAAGCAGCTAATAAAACTATTATATAATAAAAATTATATAAAAAAAAGCAAGTATAAAAAAAAAAAACTTTTATAGTAAAAAATAATTTTTAATTAATAATTTTAAAAAAGTTTAAAGCGCGTAGTAATAAAAAAAAAGTAAAAAAGCAAATATATACTAAAGCAGGTAAGCTTTTTTAAAAGTACTATAAATATTATAGTAAAGCTAGGCATAATGCGCAAATATATAAATAAAAAATAAAAATAATTTTTAAATAAATTAGCTTATTATAATTTACTACTATAGTTTTTTATAGTACTATACTATTGTGTATAGTACTAATTTTAGTAAAATTTTAGCATTATAATTAACTTAACTGGGCAACTAACTTGCTTGTGTAATATATTACTCTATTTTTAAAGCTACTTTTATATACTTTTTTTTTATTTTTTTTATACTTTATTTTATAAGCTTTATTTTTTATATTAGCTTTATAGTACTATTTTTTTTTTATTATAGTAATTTATAATTTTATTTTTAGCTTTTAATTTTTTATTTTAAGTAGTAGTAGTAGTTTACTAAGTAGTAGTTGTAGTAGTCCTAATTTTAGAAAGTATTATATTATTAAGGACTTCTGCAGGCCCTAATACTAGTAGTATAAACTAACTATAGCTCTAATTTCTATATACTACTATATTAAATAGTTTTTAATATTAGTAGTATAAACTACGCGCAGTATTAGGTACTATATATATACTACTATACTAAATAGCCCTAATTCCTAAAAGTATTATATTATTAGATACTATTATAAACTAGCTTTAGGATTATTTTATTCTAAGTATAAATAATAGTATTATATACTTTAAAGAAGTATAGAAATTTCTAGCTATTTATATATATATTTATTGCTAAAATTTACTAAAATCTTTAGTTTGTAAATACTAAAACTTAGGCTAAAGCCTAAGCTATAACAAATACTATAGTAGTGCCTAATATATATAGGATAGGCAATACCTAGTAGATATTAAAAAAAAACTAGCTTATGCACCCTAAATAAGCTGCTAATATTAAATTTTATAATTTACTAATATTGTTTAAACTGCTAATATTGTTTAAACTGCTAATATTGTTTAAACTACTAATATTATTTAAACTACTAATATTATTTAAACTGCTAATATTATTAAAGCTACTAATATTATTAAAGCTGCTAATATTATTAAAGCTGCTAATAGCGTTTAGACTGCTAATATTATTTAGACTACTAATATTATTAAAGCTGCTAATAGCGTTAAAACTACTAATATTGCTAAAACTACTAATATTGCTAAAACTGCTAATATTGCTAGAGCAAGAGTAAGTTAGTTTAAGTTTAAATAAATATTATTTAAGTTTATACTTTCTACTAAGATTAAAGTAATATAAGCAATATATAGTTAAAAATAAACTTATATTAATATTTTAATATATAAAAGGCAATTTAGAAAAGGCAATAATTTTTATTAGTACTACTTTTACTAAATTACTTTCTATTATATATACCCTATATTTATATAAAACTAATTATACTATAAAGTTAATTTTATAATACTATTAAAAACTATAAAGCTTTATAAAAAATAATTTTCTTTAAATTTAGTATTAATTAAATATATATAGTTTAATATTCCTTTGTAGGTAAACGTAAACTAGTACTTTATAATATAATAAAAACTAGTAGGCAGCTCTTTTTTTAGTATTGTAGAAAAAGGCCTAGGTTTAGCCTATTAAAGCTGTTTAATATAGAGAAATTTAGAGTTTTTTTTTATATACTTTTCTACACACCTAATTAAATCTGTAGTATTCTAATAAAGATAAAACCTAAGAAATTAAAATATAAAAAGCTATAATTTAATTCTAAATACAGTATAGAATTTTATATAAAATATATAATTTGTAAAATATTTTTAAAAAAAGTATTAGTTATAGAGTTTTAATATTGCTGCACACGTATGCAATAAGCAGTATTTTAGTTTATTATATATATAATAAGCAGTATTTTAGTTTACTACGCGTATAATAGGCAGTATTTTAGTTTATTATATATATAATAAGTAGTATTTTAGTTTACTGCGCGTGTAATAGGCAGTATTTTAGTTTACTATATATATAATAGGCAGTATTTTAGTTTACTGCACGTGCAATAAGCAGCATTTTAGTTTACTATATATATAATAAGT
>NW_024468941.1:5107-11789 GCF_010015615.1 Cucurbitaria berberidis CBS 394.84 | reverse complement strand
AATAAATAGTATTTTAGTTTATTATATATATAATAAGTAGTATTTTAGTTTACTGCGCGCGTAATAAGTAGTATTTTAGTTTATTATACGCGTAATAGGCAGCATTTTAGTTTACTATATATATAATAAATAGCATTTTAGTTTACTGTACATGCAATAGTATATAAAATAAAAACTTATATTGCAAATTTTTATAAATAATTAAATATATACTATATATACTAAAAACTGCGCGTAAGCAAATAAAAAAAAATTTAAAAAAATTTATTAATCCCCTTTTTATAAATAGTTAAATATATACTAAATTTACTAAGCACTGCGCAAGGCATCTATACTATAATTTAAAAAAATTTACTAGCCTTTTATATATAATTAAAAGTACTATAGAATTTTATTATATATTCTGCAAAGTACTTATACTTATATGCCTATCCTTATACCTATTTATAAATTTAAATTCTATATATAAATTAAAACTATTTTATATTTTAAAATAAAAATAAAGTTATAAATACTTATACTAATAAGCATTTAACTTTTAAAATATTATTTATTACTATAATTTTAAAAAGCTTTTAAAAAGTTTCTTTAATTAAAAAACTAGCTTAAGCTACTAGCGTGCTTAAAATTAGCTTAAAAAGTAGTTATAGCTTTTAGCTGCTTTTAAATAATTAATACTTACTTTAACTACTACTATTACTACTACTACTACTACTAAACTGCTACTAATTTTATTATAAGCGCTTTTTACTTTTATATACAAATTTTTAGCCTAGGTAAATTTATAAATTTAATTATTATAGTAGTAAAAATTACTAATAATTATAGTTAGCAATTGCAGTTGCAAGTTAAATTACCCTGCTTTATAAATTATTCTACTATTAAAACTAAAAAAACTTTTTATTAACTTTCTAAATAAATAAAAAAATAAATTAATAGAGCTAAAACTTAGTATATATAATTTTAATAGCTTACATTTTCTAGCTATTAGACTTTTTTAGGAAACTTTCTTAAAAAAGCTTTTTATTTACTTTTATTATAGCAGACAAAAATTTAGCTCTATTACTAAAATTTAGAATAAATATGCCTTTGCTAAGCAAAAATAAGGCACAATAATTTATATTATTTTATTTAAAAACTGCTAGGGCTTTATTAATAATATAAATAATTATTACTTCTACTTTAAAACGCAAGCAATATCCTACATTTAATAATAATTTAAATAATAATAATTAAAATGCAATAAAAGTAGTTAATAAAAATGCAGCATTTATGCGTAAATTAAATAATAATAGTAATTAAAATTTTAGAACTGCCTTTGTAGCAAATAGTAAATATACTATATTTAATAATTGCTAAATATTTTTACTTTTAACTAACTACAAAGCAATTACAATTAAAATTTTAAAAACTAGATTTAATAATTACATGCGTTTATATATTATAAATAAAAAAATTTAGAATTTTATTACTATATTGCTTAAGGTGCATTTAAATACAAAAAAAAATATATTAGCATATAAAGTCTGCTTGTTATTTAAATTAAAGTACACAACCTACTTTATTGCTACTAATAATATAGTAAAAAAATATAATAATATTAAAATTTAGTGTTAGTTCTTTGCTTAACTAAAAATTCTACTATATAATAGCAATAGTTTAATTCTTAAGCGTGTAGGCTATAAAAAAAAACTAAAGTTGTAGTTATTTTTTTAAGTAATTGCCTACTAAATTAGTGCTAAAAATAAAAATTAGATTAAGTAAAAAACTATTAATAAAATTTTAGCTTATAAATAAAAAGTTTTAAATACTAAAAAAGCTCTATAAATTGCAGGAGGCATACTAGAATTTAAAAACTTAAAAAAAAAATTTAAAAACGCACTTGCAACTATAACTAGTAAAAAAGTATTTAAAATTTTTTTTTAGTAATTTCTTATATTTAGCTAACGCAAATAAACTTAAAAATATCTTTATATATATAAATAGCGCAATATTAAAAATAACTAGGCTATAAATAAAATAATTATTAATACTATTTTTAATATGCCTAAAAGCAAGCTTGTTTATAAATATATTGCTAACTAAAATTAAAAATTAAAAAAAAGTATAATTAAAAGCGCAGATATACGTGCTGCTAAAACTAACTATATTATATTAAAACTATTTTAGTTTTTTAATAAACGCCCTAAAGTAAAGCATACTTATTTTATTATACTTAATATTCTTTACTACTGTGCAAATGTAATAATAAAAAATTTCTACTTAGTTAATTAAAAAAAAATTTATATAATTAAAAAGCAACTTATTAAGCATATTAAATCTGCTTAAATAAAACTATTTTTACTAGTAAATATTACCCTAGACACTTACACACTAACTAAAAATGCTGTGCTATAATTAATTAAAATAAAAAAAGTTTAGGCATTTAATACAGTTTATAAATTAAAAGCTAAAGCTAAATTTATAAACTAATATAAATTTACTTTTAAATAAAAACTCTTATTAAACTTAAAACTTATTATAAAAGCTTAAATAGCAAGTACTTAGAAGTAGAATATAAAGCTAAATGCAGAAATTTTTTCTCCTACTAATTTTAAAAAAGCTATAATTAAATATAAAATTTTTAATTAAAACTTAAAGCTATTGCTAAATATAATAAAGGCACTTTAGTAGTAGCAAGTAATTTGTATAGCATAGTTAAATTATTTCTATAAGCAATTGCTAATATAAAAAATAAATTAAGTAATTCCTATATTAGGTATACTTTTAAAATAAACAATAATATTAATAAAAAATTCTAAAATTTAACTTAAGCAAAGACTAACTTCTAATGCCTTTATTAATAAAATACTAGCTAATTAAATTAGGTTAAGCAAAACTTTTAAAGCTATAGCTTATATTTAAAAAATAAGTATGCGTATACTTTAAAAGTAGACAAAAACTTTTTTAAGCCTTTTTTTTTTATTATTATTATTATGTTTATGTCTAATTTAAATAAGTAAATAATAACTACTTTAATACTATAGCTAAATACAAAACTACTTAGTAAATAGAAAATATTTCTAGAAATAGCCTAAACGCAAATATTTTTATTTAAAATTGCTAGCTGCTTTTTCTACCTGCAAAATTATATCTATACTTTATACTTACTTTACTAGTTGTTTAAACTACTACTAAATTTATACTCTACTTAAAAATATTCCGTATTACTATACTAGGCCAGAATTTAATATCTAAGTTTAAGCTATATATCGCATAGAAAGAGTTTAAATTAAATAATTTTATATAAAATAAGTTTAACTTTAGTAATATAAACAAAGTTTATATTGCATTTATTAATTAGCTATATAAAAAATTTAGCTTTACTATATACTTTTTTAAGTATGCTATAGCATACTATTAAAAATATTTTAAAGCTATTAGCGCTGCCTTAAATAAAAAAATATTTTAGCTTTTGTTAGGAAAATTCAATTGTATTTAATTTGTATTTAAATTCTAAAAAATTAACCTAGCTAGGTTGCACAGTAGTAGATAGTTATATATAATTATATATGCTTATTAGTAGTTAAGTAATTATTAATTTAAGCAAATTGCTAGTATTGCGCAAGTTACTAGTATTGCTATTAGTATAAACTTTTTATATATATACACCCTGCTGCTTATAAAGTTGTTATTTTATATTTTTATAAAAACTAGATTAATAGTACTTATTAAATAGTTAGCATTTTAGTAATAGGGTGCAGGCTAGTAATATAGTTTATAAAAATTAAATATAAAATATATTTTTAATAAAAGTTAAGTTAAAATTAAAATTAGTATGCTAGGTAATTTAATTTATATATATAGTCTTGCACTATTTTCTACTATTTTTTACTATTTTCTACTATTTATTTTTATTAATATTATAGAATTAAACTTTTTTATAGACTTTTAAGCTTTATAACTATGTCTTCTATTGTATTTTACTTAATATATATACTATTTATTATTTTTTTACTTTATAAATTATTTTTTAAAGCTATTTTAATAAACTATTTACTTAGTATACTAATTTTTAGCTTACTTTTTAGTATATATAAAATATAATTAATACATATTAAGGCAAGCTAGCCTAGGCAATATATTTTAAATATAAACTAGTTTTAAGTATTCTGCTTATTTTATAGCTTTATAATTATAATTATATTTACTTTTATTAGTATAATAGCCTCTATAAAGGCTATAAATGCTACTAAAATAAATAATTTATTTAAGTTTTTTTATTTTAGAAGCGCTTTATTTAGTTTTAACTTCTTTATTTTTTTTTTTATTAAAAAAATTTTATTATTACTATACTTTTTCTAAAACTTTAGTTACGTAATAAGCTGTACTAAAAGCTTATATAATTTTATTAGTATTTTTGCCTAAACTATTTTTAGAAGTATTAGCTTTTTAGTATTTTTAGCTTTATCTTTAATAGCCTAATTTTAGTTATAGTTTAGCATTATTTAGCAGCTAACTATTTTATATTTAGTTTTAACTTATTAGTACTTTATACTTATTTTAACTAAGTTTTTAAAATAGTAAAAAAAGAGCCTCTAGTCTAGCATTATAAAGAATAGCTAAAAATGCGCTAATATAAATTACTTAGTTTTTTTACTGCCTTTACTTTTATATTTTTTATATTTTAATTTAACTAGTACTAAATATATTGCAATTACTTGCATTTTAGCATAATTAAAAATAATTATTATATAAACTTTTTTTAGAGTTATCTTGTCTTTGCACAGTACTACCCTGCACTATTTAGTAATAGTATATATAATTGCAACTAAGTTTAGTTAGCTATAAAAGCAGAAATAAATTAAAAATTTTTTTTTAATTTTTAATATATTTTTGCTTTAAAAGTTCTGTATAATAAGCATTTAGCAGAGTATAAACTTAATAGAAATTTTTACTTTAGCATTTATAAGCAAGTTGTATTCTTTAAAATTTATAATATTTTTAATATTATTTTTAATTTTTAAAATTATATTAGCCTAATTTTTTACTGCAGCTAGGCCTTCTATTATTTTCTTATATTAGCTTTAGGCTAAAATAATAATTATAATATTTTTATATACTTTATTTACAAACTTATACTTAATAACACTATTAAAGTTTAGCTTAGTAATTAAATTGTGCTAGTTAGTTATTTTATTTTTATTTTTTAGTCTAATAAAAGCTAAAAAAATAAAAATTAAAATTTTATACAGGCTTTTTTTTATTAAAGTACTAAATAGAGCTTAAGCTTTTTATTAGTATTTATAATTATACTCTTAAAGCTTTCTATATAAGTTACCTATAATTATATTTATAAATTTACAATTATAAAATTTATTAAAAATAATATGCCCCTAAATTATAATATAACTAAAAATATAAAGTATTATAAATTTAAGTACTTTAGCATTCTTCCTAGTTATAAAGTAGTAAAGCTTAATAGTTATTTTATTATACTTTTTTAAAATATAGTTTAAAAGTGTAGTAAAGTTATATATAATAATAAACTATCTTACAAATAGAATAAAATAGTTTTTTATTATATTTTTATAAATTACTAGCATATTATTATTTCTAATTATCTATAGTACTATTTTAAACTTTTTTTTATAGCTAATAGTATATTTACAGGGGGTAATATTTTTATTATAGTTTATAATATATGCGTTAATGCGCAAATTAATTTTTATTTTTACTTTTTTATTTTTTATTAGTAGCTTTATACTATTTAGTAGTTTATTATTTATAAAATAAAAGTAGAGCATAAGCAAGTTTACTAAATAGTACTATTTAAAATAAAAAAAATTTATTTTTATAATTTTTTTCTTTTATGCGTTTATTGCGCAGTTTTATTTACTAATTAGTATTAAATATACGCGCAGCTTTTTTAGCATTAATAGTAATTTTTTATATATATATTAAAAAGTTTTTTTTTTAGCTAATAGGCATAGTATACTACTTTTTTCTATAATTTAGTATTAACTTGTATTTTTAGCTGCTTAGGCTTTTATTACTTTTAACTAATTTAGCAAGTAAATATGTTTTATTAGTAGTATAAGTAGTGCAGTTTTTATTTTTTTTATACTTATTATATTCGCAAATATACTACTATTATTTATTAATTATTTTTTTTTATATAGAATATAGGCTTTGCTTAGTTAGTATAGTATAAACAGGATATAAAGGCCTTAGACTAATAGCAAAGTAATTAATTTACTTTTCTAAAAATTTTTAATATAAATACTAAAAAATTTAGCTACTTCTTTTTATTCTTTAATAGTATAGTATTTTATTACTATTTTAGCTTGCGCTTTTAAAGTATCTTAAACTTTAAATAATATATTAGTATTATAAATAGTTATTAACTATATTCTACTATGCACTTATTTTATATTTAATAAAGCTTAAAAGTACTACTAATCTTCTTTTATAAGCTTTTTTATTATTTTAAACTTATTATTATTTTTATTTTTTTTACTAAAGGTTAAGTTAATAGAGCTTTCTATAAAACTTTTTTATTTTAACTTATTTTTTGTATTTTTATTTTGCTTTACTTTTTTATTTTCTTTATTTTTTTTTTTTTTTTTTTTTTTTTTTTTTTTTTTTTTTTTTTTTTTTTTTTTTTTTTTTTTTTTTTTTTTTTTTTTTTTTTTTTTTTTTT
>NW_024468941.1:0-5007 GCF_010015615.1 Cucurbitaria berberidis CBS 394.84 | reverse complement strand
TTTTTTTTTTTTTTTTTTTTTTTTTTTTTTTTTCTTATCTTATTTTGCTTTTCTTGTCCTATTCCCTTACTTGCCTATTATAGTAGCTAATAATTTCTACTTTTTTATTTTTTTTAGTATTCTAGTAGTTGTACTAAAGTTTGTATTGTTTTTAGAATTAAAACTAAAAATAATTAGTTTTTACTTTTTGCAGAATTATAATGCAAGCAAAGTAAAACTAGGCGTAAAAAATTAAAAGTAAACTATAGTCTACAGTTAGCTATTAATATTATTATACTAAAATATATTATATTACTTATTAGTTTTAGATTTGCTAGCGCTAAGTTATAATATTTAATAGTAATACTTAAATATTTCTTTACTTTAATATAAGTATTAATAGTAGCTAATAAATTATTATTATTTATAATTAGATAAGAAGCTAGCGTATTAAAAATTCCTAACTTACTAAATATATACTACTTGCTAAACTTTGCTTACAATAAATAGGCAATAAATATATTAAATTTAAAATACTATAGCTTAATATTAAAATTATTTTCTTTAAGCTATTCCTAGCGGGCGGCTAATATTAACTTAAATAATAAAAAGTTCTAGGCGACTTTGCAGTTTATATTATTTATAATAAAAATATTTATATTATTAAGTATTATTTTAGTATTTAGTATAGCAAGGCCTATTTTTTTAGTTACTAATACTATAAATATATTTAAAGCAATTAAAGACAACTATTTATATTTTATTTTATTTAGTATAAATATTAGCGTTTTACTGCGCGCTTTATTTTTAACTTTTTTATACTTTTTTATTTTAAAAAGTATTATACTTTATATAGCGCTAGCTATAGCTTTATAAAACTTTGCAGGGATATTTATATTGCGCAGTTAAAAATAAACTATAATTTTTAATTATTATTTTAATTTTAGTATGCGCAGCAACTTAAGTTTATTAAACTAAATAATAAAATATTTAATTATATTGTAAAGTTCTTTAATTTTAGTAAATTTAATAAAGTTATTAATAAAAATATTAAAATTAATTGCGTTAAAGTTATAGCCTTATTTTATAATTACTTAAAATATATTATTTAAACTAAGCTTATTTATATAGTTTTTATACTATTGTATATTTTTAAATAAATACTAGCAGTTTTTATTACTAGTATTCTAAAATACTTTAACTATACTAAAAACTATGTATTATAGTAAAAAACAGTTATAAGTAGTATGCGCGAAGCAGTGCAATTACTAAAAATATATATTAAAAAGCAATTATAAGCTGCAAAATTGCACATATTAGTTATATTATACTTTTATGCAGTATTGCGTTTGCTATATAATAAATAAAAAATTATATATACTTGTATTACTAATTAAGCGCTTGTAATAATAGCGCAAAAAAAGTAAATAAGTAGTAAAGTATAATAGCAGCATTGCTAGTTTGTTATTAGTAAAGCAAAAAACTAAAAAATATTTATAAATATTATTATAGTAGCAGAGTTATAGTAAATTAAAATTAAATATTGTGTAAAAGTAGGGCGAGTAAAGTAAAAGTAAAAGTAATTAAAAATTTAAAATTATAAGCTAGCTTTATATTATAAATATAAAGTGTATAAATTGTATTAGTAGTATAAGTACAGGCATAAGTATTTTTTGCTCTCTAATAGATACTATTAGTTAGAATTAGAAACAGTATAGGACTATTTATAATTATTTATAATAATAATAGCAAGCCTAATTTTAGGGAGTATTACATTGTTAGGGACTTTTGCAGGCTTTAATACTAGCAGTATAGGCTAACTATAGCCCTAATTTCTGTATGCTATTATATTAAATAGCTTTTAATACTAGTAATATAAACTATATACAGTATTAAGCACTACGCACTATTATATTAAATAGTTTTTAATACTAGTAGTATAAACTATATATAGTATTAAGTACTGCGCGCTACTATACTAAATAGTATATTATTATATTAAATAATTTTTAATATTAGTAATATTAACTACGCGCAGTATTAGGTACTGTATACTACTATACTAAATAGTTTTTAATACTAATAGTATAAATTATACGCAGTATTAGGCACTACGCACTATTATACTAAATAATTTTTAATACTAGCAATATAAACTATATATAGTATTAAGTACTGCGCACTATTATACTAAATAACTTTTAATACTAGTAATATAAACTATATATAGTATTAGGCACTACGCACTACTATACTAAATAGTTTTTAATACTAGTAATATAAACTACGCACAGTATTAAGTACTGCGTGCTACTATATTAAATAGTTTTTAATACTAATAATATAAATTACGCGTAGTATTAGGCACTATATACTATTATACTAAATAATTTCTAATACTAGTAATATAAACTATGCGCAGTATTAGGCACTGCATACTACTATACTAAATAGTTTTTAATACTAGTAGTATAAATTATACGCAATATTAGGCACTGTGCGCTACTATATTAAATAGTTTCTAATATTAATAATATAAACTACGCGCAGTATTAGGCACTATACGCTATTATACTAAATAGTATACTATTATATTAAATAATTTTTAATATTAGTAGTATAAACTATATATAGTATTAGGCACTGCGCACTATTATATTAAATAGTATACTATTATACTAAATAATTTTTAATACTAGCAGTATAAATTACGCGCAGTTTTAGGGACTATTAAAATAAAATTTTAAAATTTTAATATTTTATGCAGGCAAGTTAGCTGCTTAAGCTAATTAAAAAATTTTTTAAAGTACTTATACCTAATTAAGCTATTGCTAGTTTTTATAAAACTACTTTAAGTGCAGAAATGTTTATAATTATATTAATTTTTTTAAAATAAATTAAAATAATTGCTAAATATAGTTTTAAACTATATATTATTGTTTTTTTATAGTAATTGCAAGCTTTTTGTTCTACTACTACTATAAGCAGCAATATTAATATTATATAGCTAAAATTAGTTTTATAATTCTATTTTGCGTTGCAGCACTATACTATTTATTTTATTCTAATACTGTTTTTACAATTTGCAAATAGCTTTAAAGCTTTACAATTTATTTTTTTTTTTTTTTTATAGTATTAAATATTAATTTTTTATTAAAGAGTTACTTATTTTTAAGGCATATATATAGCTACTCTACTTTATAGCTTTAGTCTTCTATCTACTATATTTTTAATATATAATAATAGAATAAATTTTTTTTATTTTTACTGCTTATTAAAATATTAACTTATTAATTTTTTTTTAGCTAATTTATAATAGGCTCTAGAACGATAGTATCTGTAAAAGCAGGATTTTATAGTTTAAAAAAATAAAAAAAATAGTAGGCCTTGTACAAAGTACTTTTTTCTACTAAAAACTAATATTTAGTAAAAAGCTATTATTTTTTTACAATTATTTACTAATAGCTTATATACTAAAAAGTAAAAAAGCTAATTTTTAGTAATACTAAAAAGTATTCTATTTTTAAAGCAAGCAACTAAGTTATTTAATAGCTTTTATATTACTTTAAATATTTTAAGCTTATAAATTTTATATAAACCTGCAATAGCGCAGAAGCTTACTAATATTTAAGTAGTAAATAAAGCTACTATATAATAAAAATTGTATAAAAGAAAGTAAATATAAAAAAAAAAATTTATTACTATTAAAAATAGTTTTTAACTAATAACCTAAAACAAGTTTAAAAAACTTAGTAATAAAATAAAAATAATAAAAAAAGTGCATACTAAAGCAGGTACTTTATATTAATAGTACTATAGACGCTGCGCAAAAATATTCTAGAAAAAAATAAAAATAATTTTTAAATAAATTAGCTTACTATGTGTTACTTTTATAATTTTAAATAGTACTATACTATTATATACAGTATAGGTTTTAATAAAAGTTTAGTATTATAATATATTTGCTTATATAATATATTTGTATAAAGTATAATATAATTTTATATATAATACTAAGCGCAGTATACTATAGCAGAGTATTATAAAATAAAATAATATATAATAAATTTAGTATATAACTGCACAGTTAGTAATATATAGTAAACTATAGTAAAGTAAAGTAAAGTTAAATGCTATATAAAATTATAATGTAGTAGTATATTACTACAGAGTAGCGCTAAGTATAATATAATATAATAAAGTAATATAAAATAGTATAAAGTAAAATATTAAAATTTAATATTAAATATAGTATTTTTAGCGCATAGTAGCAATGTAGTAAAAAGTAGAGTATATTATAGTAAATTAATATAATTTATAATAGTATATTACTGCAGAGTAGCGCTAATTATAGTATACTATAGTAAAGTAAAGTAAAGCACTGCATTATACTATAAAATAGTATAAAATATTATATATATAGTATGTAGTTGCAAAGTAGTGCAATATATAGTCTATTATTATAGTATAAAGCTAAATGCAGTATACTACTGCAAAATAGCATTAAATTATAAAAAATAATATAAAAAAAGTATATTAGTATATTGCTGCATAGCACTATTAAGTACTATATATAATAGTAATATATTGCAAAGTAGTGTAAAGTACAATAATAAAAATATATTAGTAAATTATAATATAATAGTATTAAGTGCTATATACTATATTAATGTATTAAAATATAAAATATACTATAGTATATTGCTATACTATAGCGCAAAGTGCAGTAAGTTAATTTTAAAAATTATAGTAATTTATGTATATTTAAGCTTTTTTTTATTAAAAAAAATAAATATTATAATGTAGATATATAACTAAAAGCAGAAATAAAAGTATATTATTATAAAATAAAACTAAGCCTATTAAATAGTATTTTAAACTTTTACAACTTATTGCCTAGCTATATTTTAGTTAAGTTATAGTACTTTCTAGCAGGGTTAGGGTTAGGGTTAGGGTTAGGGTTAGGGTTAGGGTTAGGGTTAGGGTTAGGGTTAGGGTTAGGGTTAGGGTTAGGGTTAGGGTTAGGGT